>NC_062526.1:837582-850082 GCF_022655615.1 Tachysurus fulvidraco
TGTGTGTGTGTGTGTGTGTGTGTGTGTGTGCGTGTGTGTGTGTGCGCGTGTGTGTGTGTGTGTGTGTGTGTGTGTGTGTGTGTGTGTGTGTGTGTGTGTGTGTGTGTGTGTGTGTGTGTGTGTGTGTGTGCGTGTGAACAGAAGACCAAATAAACAACAGAAACACACGACATGATGATCGTGTCTAGTCGCAAAAAGTCAGATGGAGGCTAATCACTCGAACACTGCTAATTTCCAGCTTTCATTAACAGTGCACACATACACTCACACACACACACACACACACACACACACACACACACACACACACACACACACACACACAGTATTTTCTGACTGTCTGATGACTAAACCAACAGAACGACTCTATGATCCCACACGCACGACCGCTTACATGTAGAGACGACGAGAAGTTAAAATACTCCACTATTTATAATCCTACAGAAAAGAGAAAGACATCATTCTAAACACAACAAAATGATGTGATTGTGAGCATTATATGGTGTAGCGAAGACCTCTAAGGGTTAAAAGACATCACTGTGAACTCAACCAGTTCATTAGCCAATAACTATGTTACTGCTAACTTACTCTGTAGCAGGACTCTGGTGTATCAGCAGTATATTAGTGCATGAATAGAGCTGGTTGGGATGATGACATTAATCAGTGGTTTCAGTCAACAACATGCTTCAACACTCAGTATTCTGTAGCACAGAGAATAGCACCTGATCCTGTGTGTGTGTGTGTGTGTGTGTGTGTGTGTGTGTGTGTGTGTGTGTGTGTGTGTGTGTGTGTGTGTGTGTGTGTGTCTGTGTCTGTGTGTGTGTCTGTGTGTGTGTGTGTGTGTCTGTGTGTGTCTGTGTGTGTGTGTGTGTGTGTCTGTGTGTGTGTGTGTGTGTGTGTGTGTGTGTGTGTGTGTGTGTGTGTCTGTGTGTGTGTCTCTGTGTGTGTGTGTGTGTGTGTGTGTGTGTGTGTGTGTGTGTGTGTGTGTGTGTGTGTGTGTGTGTTGTGTGAGTGTGTGTGTGTGTGTGTGTATATTGTGTGTGGTGTTGTGTGTGGTGTGTGTGTGTGTGTGTGTGTGGTGTGTGCGTGGTGTGTGTGTCTGTGTGTGTGTGTGTGTGTGTGTGTGTGTGTCTGTGTGTGTGTGTGTGTGTGTGTGTGTGTGTGTGTGTGTGTGTGTCTGTGTGTGTGTGTGTGTGTCTGTATGTGTGTGTGTGTGTGAGTGTGTGTCTGTGTGTGTGTGTGTGTGTGTGTCTGTGTGTGTGTGTGTGTGTGTGTGTGTGTGTGTGTGTGTGTGTGTGTGTGTGTGTGTGTGTGTGTGTGATCCAGTGCAGACTGCTCTTTAACACCTTACTCATGTTTAGATCTGCCCCCAGCCTCCGTTTGCCTCTGTCTCACACGACAAATCCCAGGATTGCCCCCTTCTAACCCTTATGCTCTGCCACGGGTCTTTTACAACAACATAATGAGCAGAGTTTTGATTTAACTGTCAAAAAAATGTCATGCTTAGCTCAGGGGCTTTTTACCCCGGTCACTTCCTGCGTGTTCTGTGATCAGATATCTACCCGACGGTAAAAAGACCAGGTCTAAATGTCCTCTGAAACGTTTTGGAGACGGATATAAACCCTGATGGTACAAACCCCTTCAGGAGGTGGTCTGGGACGCGTTTCAGATGAAACTGGACAGGTGTAATTGAATGTGGTTGTTCAAGCCACATACGTCAGCGCTAAACTCCTCCCAAACGGAACTACGTCACTCGCAGGTGATCTTTCACCCAGGCGTCTCGTCGGGGCTTAAAACGTGCTGCTGCCGCCGGCGAAAACGCAGCAAACAGTAAACGCTGTTTTTTGTAGCATAAACGTCGTAACCAGTTTTTACGTCTTCTTTTCGATCGAGTTCTGAAAACCACAGACACCAAAGTGTGTTCTGTTACAATTACCCCGGAAATGAGGGCAAATATATTAGCATTGTGGGCGGGAGCAGAAAGATTGGATCGATATCCGATTCGCCGAGACACGTTTATGTGGCCTGATGTAAATGGGACAGTTTTAACAGATCAGACAGACATCGGATCAGAGACAACACACGAAGTCACCGGGTGTACAAAGGCCCTCAGTGCGGTGTAATCCACATAAAACAGTCTTTTCTTTTACCTTATTTTAAGAATATAACCCTTCAGGTGTGCATGTGACAGAAGGTACTTAATAATAACGTGACTGTATTCCTGAAGTAATTGGCTAATTAGTAATTCTTATTTGAATATTCATTCATTCATTCATTCATCCATTCATCTCCTACCGCTTATCCGAACTTCTCGGGTCACAGGGAGCCTGTGCCTATCTCAGGCGTCATCAGGCATCGAGGCAGGATACACCCTGGACGGAGTGCCAAACCATCACAGGGCACACACACACACACTCTCATTCACTCACACACACACACACTACGGACAATTTCCCAGAGATGCCAATCAACCTACCATGCATGTCTTTGGACCGGGGGAGGAAACCGGAGTACCCAGAGGAAACCCCCGAGGCACGGGGAGAACATGCAAACTCCACACACACAAGGCAGAGGTGGGAATCGAACCCCCGACCCTGGAGGTGTGAGGCGTACGTGCTAACCGCTAAGCCACCGTGTCCCCCTATTTGAACATTAACTGTCTAAATAATTTACTGATCTGTGAGAGAAATTGTTTTCTTGCAGCAGCAGCACAATAAACCTGAACTGACACCGGTTACAGCTCCATATCACACTTCTGCTCCTGTCCACGTGTCAGATGAGTGAGTCACTACTCTGCTGTAGTGAGTCGAGGCTAAATGCATGTCTGCTGTGTAGCACTTAGCGTTGGCGCTCTGAAGCGGAACGTTGTGTCCGTGGGCATTAAAGGGTCGACGCTGGTCGATGCGTCTGTACGGGACGTCGTGTGGATCTTATACCCTTCCAGCTAACGCTGGCGATCGATCGTACGCTATCTTTAACCGTAGTCTAACAGACGTACGTTCATTCCTGTCGAGTTACATCATATCCATCTTCGTGTAATAAGGAGATTAAATTAAATCTCTTTTTTTCATCACTCCATGTGCAGACTTTAAAGCGCTCCTGAAATCAGAGCTTTCTGTTTCGATAAAACACCGGAATAAAAAATAGGAAATCTCGTTTTCATTTTAGTTCCATCACTTAAAGAAAATATTAAAATATTTTTGCTGACTCATCCCATATACATCAAATAAGCTTGTGTTCATCCAATTAAATATGCCCCGCCCCTGGGGGCGTGTCTTGCTCTACAGTAATGGCTCGTTAGCTCCTGGTTCATTAGCTCGTCCGTCGTCTCCGTGCTCGACGATCTGTTTTCTGACTGAAATTAAAGGGTGGAGTTTATCCTAATGTCAGAGGGTGGAGTTTGTGTGGTCACGTGATCGCTTGAGACCGATGGAGAAGTTTGTCTTTATACCCCGTCTCTGTCAGTAAGAGTCAGAAATATCAGTTTATCTCCCACTCAGACGTATCAGATGTCTTTCTGTTAAGAATGTTGACGCTGACGCTCTGCCTCGCCTCAGACACGTTCCTCTTGACTCCGCACACGTACTGTCACAGAATCCTACACAGAACTACACTACCGGCAGACTGCTCTGTACCAGTCAAATGCTTCAGCACTTTCTGTCTGAAAGGAAATACGGGATAAACATACGGAACTCAATCCCGGCCCCCTGGAGACCCTCGGTTAAAAATAAGCTACGAATGTCAAAAATAAAAACACATGTAGGGCTTTAGGACCCTGAGGAGCAGACGACATTGTCCTGCCCCAGAACTAAGAGCAAAGTGTCACTTCTATAATGATGTGTTTCACAGTTAAATCTCTCTCTCACACACACACACACACACACACACACACACACACACACACACACACAAAATTAGTGTAATACAGGAACACAAAAAACAAAAATAGAAGTTTAAATACCCAGATTTCGCCCCTGGAGACACTGTACCTGTCAATCAAGCCCTTAAATAAACAAGAGAGAGAGAGAGAGAGAGAGAGAGAGAGAGAGAGAGAGAGAGAGAGAGAGAGAGAGAGAGAGAGAGAGAACGCTGTCTACCTCGGAGGCAGGCAAAATTGAGGAAGCGGCAAAAGGAGGACGAGCGAACCGGAGTAGGCGTGTGTGAGGACGCAGATGAGGCGCCGTCCCCCCGTCCCCGTCCACCGTGGGGCGTGGGCTGTGTGTTGCTGAGGCGACGCAGGCAGCCCGAGCCGCATGCGGTGCGCACTGTGCCCGGTTCCCAGCATGCTCTGCTCTTCATCACACTTCCTCGTCCTCTTTCTTGCCTCTTCACTCACCGCACAGCCACACACACACACACACACACACACACACACACACACATACACACACACACAGAGTACAGGAAGTATGCAAGGGAGAGGAGGGGTTGGGAGAGCACCGGTGATTCTCCGGTTATTCTCCTTATTCAGCATCCACACACACACACACACACACACACACACACACACACACACACACACACACACACACACACACTGCAGGGATGAACACACACCCTCACTGGTTGTACATAAGAATGATGGAGAGAGAGAGGGAGAGAGAGAGAGAAGAGAGAGAAATAGAGAGAGAGAGAGAGAGAGAGAGAGAGAGAGAGAGAGAAAAGAGCGAGAGAGAAGAGAGAGAGACACAGAGATGTATCTAGTCTTTTTTATCCAAAACACCCCATCATCTTTACTGTGCTCACCAGTCTGTCAATACTGCACTGCTGCAGTCTGTGTGTGTGTGTGTGTGTGTGTGTGTGTGTGTGTGTGTGTGTGTGTGTGTGTGTGTGTGTGTGCTGAAGGTTGACACTGCTGCCTTCTTTACTTACATTACTCTACTCATCTCTCTATCTCTCCCATACACACTCCTATACACACTCCTATACACACTCCCATACACACTCCCATACACACTCCCATACACACTCCTATACACACTCCCATACACACTCCCATACACACTCCTATACACACTCCCATACACACTCCTATACACACTCCTATACACACTCCCATACACACTCCTATACACACTCCCATACACACTCCCATACACACTACTATACACACTTCTATACACACTCCTACATACACTCCCATACACACTCCTATACACTCCCATACACACTCCTACATACACTCCCATACACACTCCTATACACTCCCATACACACTCCCATACACACTCCTATACACTCCCATACACACTCCCATACACACTCCCATACACACTCCTATACACACACCTACATACACTCCCATACACACTCCTATACACACTCCCATACCCACTCCCATACACACTCCCATACACACTCCCATACACACTCCCATACACACTCCCATACACACTCCTATACACTCCCATACACACTCCTATACACACTCCCATACACACTCCTATACACTCCCATACACACTCCTATACACACTCCCATACACACTCCCATACACACTCCCATACACACTCCTATACACACTCCTACATACACTCCCATACACACTCCCATACACACTCCTATACACACTCCTATACACACTCCCATACACACTCCCATACACACTCCCATACACACTCCTATACACACTCCCATACACACTCCCATACACACTCCTATACACTCCCATACACACTCCTATACACACTCCCATACACACTCCCATACACACTCCTATACACACTCCCATACACACTCCCATACACACTCCTATACACACTCCTACATACACTCCCATACACACTCCCATACACACTCCTATACACACTCCTACATACACTCCCATACACACTCCCATACACACTCCCATACACACTCCTACACACTCCCATACACATTCCTATACACACTCCTACACACACTCCTACACACACTCCCATACACACTCCAATACACACTCCTACACACTCCCATACACACTACTACACACACTCCCATACACATTCCTATACACACTCCCATACACACTCCTACACACTCCCATACACATTCCTACACACACTCCCATACACACTCCCATACACACTCCTACACACTCCTACACACTCCTACACACTCCCATACACACTCCCATACACACTCCTATACACACACTCCCATACACACTCCTACACACTCCCATACACATTCCTATACACACTCCTACACACTCCTATACACACTCCTACACACTCCCATACACACTCCTACACACACTCCCATACACACTCCCATAAACACTCCTACACACACTCCTAAACACACTCCCATACACACTCCCATACACAAGAGTGGCAACTTTTAGGATACACAATTTATTAGTTTTAATATTAAGACTTTACATGTATTTGATTTTCATATATTTCAAAGCAGAATTTCCGTAGTTTAATTTTCCTTTATTGTAATTATTACTCCATCTCTCTGGTGATATGAAGCGCACTGAGATCAAAACTCCGTAACTCCGTAACGCTTTATGTAACAGTTTACTTTTGATCACCATTTAACGGTCTTGACGTCGTCATGCGAAGGAATATCAGACCTTTTAGTTTGAACAGAGGTTTTCAAAACTGATGTTCTGTTCCTTAGACATCAGGCGTGGCCTAAAACTGCTGCTGACTTTAACGCAGAGTTATTACTGCTGCACCAAGGTCACTGCTGCTGCCTGTGCACACACACACACACACACACACACACACACACACACACACACACACACACACACACACACACATACACACACACACACCATCTTTGCAGGTCCCTAGAAGTCAGGTCCTGATTTATGAGGACATGAGGACTGAATGTCTCTATAATGATATGAGATGGTAACTGCTTTTCTATTTTATTTTTTTTAATAAGCACAAAATATCTATTATATGTGTGTGTGTGTGTGTGTGTGTGTGTGTGTGTGTGTGTGTGTGTGTGTGTGTGTGTGTGTGTCTTTAATAAAATTCAAGGCTCCCGTGTGGTGCATCTGTCTAAAGTTTGTCCTGTAGTCAGGAGAGAAGTTTAAATCCAGAGCATGCCGTAGTCATTAATCTGTTCCAGCTTGAGCTCCATCATGTTCTCCTCACAAACACTTTATTCATTAATTTATTAATTATTAATATTTTACTGTTAATAACTTTACATTTAAATCAGGACCGATCTTAATAAGTGATTCACTAAATATCTCTTTTACATCATCTCAAAACGCTGGAATTACATCAGAGACACACACACACACACACACACAAACACACACACGTAAACACACACAAACATAAACACACACATAAACACACACAGAAACACACACACACACACGCACACAAACACACACACAAACACAGAAACACACACACAAACCCACACACACACAGAAACACACACACACACAAACACACACACACACGAATACAAACACAAACAAACACGCAAACACACTCAGACACAGACAAACAGAGAGAGAGAGAGAGAGAGAGAGTGAGAGAGAGAGAGAGAGAGAGAGAGAGAGAGAGAGAGAGAGAGAGAGATTAATTATTATCTTCCAGAGCCACAGACACATCGCAGTTACACACTGTATCTGAGAAAACTGAAGTCAGGACACATGCTGTGTGTGTGTGTGTGTGTGTGTGTGTGTGTGTGTGTGTGTGTGTGTGTGTGTGTGTGTGTGTGTGTGTGTGTGTGTGTGTGTGTGTGTGTGTGTGTGTGTGTGTGCGCGAGTGGTTATGTTCTGAAACTAGTCACATATTCACAGAAGCACAGAATGACAAAGGGAGAAAAATATGAAAATTATAAATCACAAGAACAAACACACTGTATAATATTTACATATAAGTGACGTGACATACGGCTAAGTGCAGTGACCCGTACTCAGAATTCGTGCTCTGTAACCCATCTCTCATGTGTCTGTAACCCATCTCTCATGTGTCTGTAACCCATCTCTCATGTGTCTGTAACCCATCTCTCATGTGTCTGTAACCCATCTCTCATGTGTCTGTAACCCATCTCTCATCACTGTAACCCATCTCTCATGTGTCTGTAACCCATCTCTCATGTGTCTATAACCCATCTCTCATCACTGTAACCCATCTCTCATGTGTCTGTAACCCATCTCTCATGTGTCTGTAACCCATCTCTCATCACTGTAACCCATCTCTCATGTGTCTGTAACCCATCTCTCATGTCACTGTAACCCATCTCTCATGTGTCTGTAACCCATCTCTCATCACTGTAACCCATCTCTCATGTCACTGTAACCCATCTCTCATGTGTCTGTAACCCATCTCTCATCACTGTAACCCATCTCTCATCACTGTAACCCATCTCTCATGTGTCTGTAACCCATCTCTCATGTGTCTGTAACCCATCTCTCATCACTGTAACCCATCTCTCATGTGTCTGTAACCCATCTCTCATGTCACTGTAACCCATCTCTCTCATCACTGTAACCCATCTCTCATGTGTCTGTAACCCATCTCTCATCACTGTAACCCATCTCTCATCACTGTAACCCATCTCTCATGTGTCTGTAACCCATCTCTCATGTGTCTGTAACCCATCTCTCATCACTGTAACCCATCTCTCATCACTGTAACCCATCTCTCATGTGTCTGTAACCCATCTCTCATGTCACTGTAACCCATCTCTCATGTGTCTGTAACCCATCTCTCATGTGTCTGTAACCCATCTCTCATCACTGTAACCCATCTCTCATGTGTCTGTAACCCATCTCTCATGTCACTGTAACCCATCTCTCATCACTGTAACCCATCTCTCATGTCACTGTAACCCATCTCTCATGTGTCTGTAACCCATCTCTCATGTGTCTGTAACCCATCTCTCATGTGTCTGTAACCCATCTCTCATGTGTCTGTAACCCATCTCTCATGTCACTGTAACCCATCTCTCATCACTGTAACCCATCTCTCATCACTGTAACCCATCTCTCATGTGTCTGTAACCCATCTCTCATGTGTCTGTAACCCATCTCTCATGTGTCTGTAACCCATCTCTCATCACTGTAACCCATCTCTCATGTAGTGTGTACTGTGTAGTGTGTACTGTGTAGTGTGTACTGTGTAGTGTGTAGTGTGTACTAGGTACTGTGTAGTATGTAGTGTGTACTGTGTAGTGTGTACTGTGTAGTGTGTACTGTGTAGTGTGTAGTGTGTACTAGGTACTGTGTAGTATGTAGTGTGTACTGTGTAGTGTGTAGTGTGTAGTGTGTACTGTGTAGTGTGTACTGTGTAGTGTGTAGTATGTAGTGTGTACTGTGTAGTGTGTAGTGTGTACTGTGTAGGGTGCTGTGTAGTGTGTACTGTGTAGTGTGTAGTGTGTAGTGTGTAGTATGTAGTGTGTAGTGTGTAGTGTGTAGTGTGTAGTGTGTAGTGTGTAGTGTGTAGTGTGTAGTGTGTAGTGTGTAGTGTGTAGTATGTAGTGTGTAGTGTGTAGTGTGTAGTGTGTACTGTGTAGGGTGCTGTGTAGTGTGTACTGTGTAGTGTGTAGTGTGTAGTATGTAGTGTGTAGTGTGTAGTGTGTACTGTGTAGTATGTAGTGTGTACTGTGTAGTATGTAGTGTGTACTGTGTAGTGTGTAGTATGTAGTGTGTAGTGTGTTGTGTGTAGTACGTAGTGTGTAGTATGTAGTGTGTACTGTGTACTGTGTAGTATGTAGTATGTGTAGTGTGTAGTGAGTAGTGTGTACTGTGTACTGTGTAGTGTGTAGTACGATGCTGTGTTAGTATTGTCAGTGTTGTACTGGTACTGTGTAGTATGTAGTATGTGTTAGTGTGTAGATGCGTAGTGTGTTACTGTGTGTAGCTGTGTAGTGTGTCGTATTGTAGTGTTTGGTAGTGTGTTGTGTGTAGTAACGTAGTGTGTTATTATTGTAGTTGTTTATAGTGTGTACGTTTTTTTTTTTGTACTGTGTAGTATGTTCGTATGTTAGTGTGTAGTGTTGTTGTGTGGTAGTATGTATGTGTAGTATGAGTAGTGTTAGTAGTGGTCGTATGTAGTGTGTAGTGTGTAGTGTTGTTGTTTGTAGTAGTTGGTATAGTGTGATAGAATGTCGGTGTAGTTTGTAGTGTGTAGTGTGTACTGTGTAGTGTGTACTGTGTACTGTGTAGTGTGTACTGTGTAGTGTGTACTGTGTAGTGTGTAGTGTGTACTGTGTAGTGTGTACTGTGTAGTGTGTGGTGTGTAGTGTGCGGTGTGGTGTGTAGTGTAGTGTGTATTGTGTAGTGTGTAGTGTAGTGTGTATTGTGTAGTGTATTGTGTAGTGTAGTGTGTATTGTGTAGTGTATTGTGTAGTGTAGTGTGTATTGTGTAGTGTGTAGTGTGTATTGTGTATTGTGTAGTGTGTATTGTGTAGTGTGTAGTGTGTATTGTGTAGTGTGTATTGTGTAGTGTGTAGTGTGTATTGTGTAGTGTGTAGTGTGTAGTGTAGTGTGTAGTGTAGTGTGTAGTGTAGTGTAGTGTGTATTGTGTAGTGTGTAGTGTAGTGTGTAGTGTGTATTGTGTAGTGTAGTGTGTAGTGTAGTGTAGTGTAGTGTGTATTGTGTATTGTGTAGTGTGTAGTGTATTGTGTAGTGTAGTGTTTAGTGTATTGTGTAGTGTGTGTTAGTATGTTAGTGTTCTAGTGTAGTGTGTGTTAGTATGTTAGTGTTATAGTGTAGTGTTTAGTGTAGTGTTTAGTGTGTAGTGTTGTGTAGTGTAGTGTGTGTTGTAGTGTGTTAGTATGTAGTGTGTAGTGTAGTATGTAGTATGTAGTGTGTAGTGTGTAGTATGTAGTGTGTAGTGTTTTAGTGTAGTGTGTGTTAGTATGTTAGTGTTTAGTGTAGTGTGTGTTAGTATGTTAGTGTTTTAGTGTAGTGTTTAGTGTAGTGTGTGTTAGTATGTTAGTGTTCTAGTGTAGTGTGTGTTAGTATGTTAGTGTTTTAGTGTAGTGTTTAGTGTAGTGTGTGTTAGTATGTTAGTGTTTTAGTGTAGTGTTTAGTGTAGTGTGTGTGTAGTGTGTAGTGTAGGGTAGTGTGTAGTATGTAGTGTGTTGTGTGTAGTACGTAGTGTGTAGTATGTAGTGTGTAGTATGTAGTGTGTAGTATGTAGTGTGTTGTGTGTAGTGTGTAGTGTAGTATGTAGTGTGTAGTGTGTAGTGTAGTATGTAGTGTGTAGTTTGTAGTGTGTAGTGTAGTGTGTAGTGTTTAGTGTGTAGTGTGTAGTGTGTAGTATGTAGTGTGCTGTGTAGTGTGTAGTGTGTAGTGTGCTGTGTAGTATGTAGTGTGTAGTGTGTAGTGTGCTGTGTAGTATGTAGTGTGTAGTGTGTAGTGTGCTGTGTGTAGTGTGTAGTGTGCTGTGTAGTATGTAGTGTGTAGTGTGTTGTGTGTAGTGTGTAGTGTGTAGTATGTAGTGTGTTGTGTGTAGTGTAGAATGTAGTGTGTAGTTTGTAGTGTGTAGTGTGTACTGTGTAGTGTGTACTGTGTACTGTGTAGTGTGTAGTGTGTACTGTGTAGTGTGTACTGTGTACTGTGTAGTGTGTACTAGGTACTGTGTAGTGTGTAGTGTGTAGTATGTAGTGTGTAGTGTGTAGTATGTAGTGTGTAGTGTGTAGTATGTAGTGTGTAGTGTGTTGTGTGTAGTGTAGTGTGTAGTGTGTAGTATGTAGTTTGTAGTGTCTAGTGTAGTATGTAGTGTGCTGTGTAGTATGTAGTGTGTAGTGTAGTGTGTAGTGTAGTATGTAGTATGTAGTGTGTAGTGTGTAGTATGTTTTTTTTTTTTTTTTTTTTTTTTTTTTTTTTTTTTTTTTTTTTTTTTTTTTTTTTTTTTTCTTTCCTTTTTTTAGTGTGTAGTGTGTAGGTAGGTGTAGTGTGTAAAAGTGGTAGTAGTAGTGTGTAGTGGTGTATGTAGTGGTAGTGGTACTCTGTCGTGTTAGTGCTGTAGGTGTAGTGTGTAGTGTGCTGTATATCTGTTACCAGTTGTGGCTGTAGATTGTTGTGTGTTTAAATTGTGTACATTGGAGCTTTAGAGAAACTCAACATCATTCTGCTCTGTACATACTGTAGCCTGGCTGAAGGACAACAAAGTTCACTTTAAATTTTGGTGATGATGATGATGATGATGATGATGATGATGATGATGATGATGTTTTGCTATAAATATCCAGATTTATTGCAGCATTCAGATCAAAGAGCTAAAAGCGTTGTCTATTTCCTGTCTGTGACGCAGAGTTCCTGCAATTACAGCCTGTCACAGCACATCACACAGAGCACAATCACTGCTGCCTGTCAGTGCACACACACACACACACACACACACACACACACACACACACACACACACACACACACACACACACACACACACAGGCAAAGAGTCACTCACACACTCACAGAAGAAATTATAAAGTCTTTCAACTTCACATCTATTATTTTTATTATTACTATTTTTATATTTTATTATCAAGCATTCTGTTGTGTATAATGTTTATTATTGATAATAATA
>NC_062526.1:865082-872582 GCF_022655615.1 Tachysurus fulvidraco
CACACACACACACACACACACACACACACACACACTTTTAGAAACGTGACACAAAGGTACAGTTTACAAAACATCCGTGTGATCAGATCATTTACATTATTTGAACAAAACATTTAAAGAAAATGTTTATAAAAATGGAATACAACGTCCACATTTTACCACTTTTTATGTAGCCAATCACAGGACACATATATGGTATGTTTAATATTGTGCAGTTTGGTATGTAGAACCCCTTAGACTCTGTCCACTATAGACCCTGCCTCCTAAAGGCAAACACACTAAACGTGTCATGGCTGATGGACTACATTAAACAGTAAACACAGGAAATTCCTACATCTTTTTTTTGTCACACAGCATCACCCATCACTTCAGCTACCAGTCTGGAGTCATGCTTTTATCTCTCACAGAATTTTCTACTGGTCTGAGATCAGGACTCAGAGATCAGGATTTTTCAATACTGTCCCTAACTCACGGTCATCGTCTTCCTGTCACGTGTCACCAAGTGAGGAGGAGATGTACATTATTAAAATAAGATCCAATTTTATTAATGAGTTACAAAGTACATTAATCAAAATGCTGTAGAATTCTAATGAATGATTCTCTGTCTTTAGCTGAGCCAATTAACCAGCTAACCAATTAATCAATCAGTAAAATTAGCATATGGACTTCATTCTAAAATCATTCACATAAACAGAACTTTCTTTTAAATATTTTCTGGAACTTTTTTGTTTTATGGGTCAACACTTAATGGACTTCTGAAAAACCAAACTTCTGTTTGTTCTGCAGAGAACATTTGATGGAATCCCACTTGAGAACAAGGTGAAGAACCTTAAAAGGTTCCACATGTGGGTTTTGTTTATGGTGATTACCCATGATGTGACTTTGTTCCTTCACCACTGCCAGGTACAAAACCACGGCTTTTTAGATCGTTAAAGATTCGTAACTTCCCTTTTATCCATCGTAGGATTCTACACAGAACCTTTAAGGGTTCTCCCTTAAAAAAATATGGAACTTTTCTCTGAAAAGAAAACTCCCTCTGTTCTTGGGTTCTATATAGAATGTCTAACAGATTCCTGCCTGCAGACAAGGTAATAAACTATTAATGATTCTAGATTTTTAAAGTGTATAGCTCAGTGTTGACTTTGTTTCTTCTTCTCTGCCAGGTTCACCAAGAGCTCCTCAAGATCTTTTTTCCTGAGAGAGAAACTCTGTTGGGTTTTACACAGAACCTTTAACAGAATAAAAATTCAATGAGTCTTATGGTTAAGGGCTCAAGATTTAAGCTACTCAGCCCTTAGTGTTCCTCCAGGGTTCTATAGGTAGGGAAGCTGTAATGTTAGCCCTGTGCATAGTTCTCCATGCTAGCTTGGTGGTGTGTTGGGGTTTGTGATGAATCAAACTAAAGAGAACCTATCACTCTGAAAGGGAACATGGTGAAAAATCCACTTCCTGAGAAATCTTTTGTCTTCAGATAAAGAGTTGTCCACATGGGAGCTATGAATGCTGTGCAGAAGGAAAAAGCTCTCCTGAGAAAAGCTAGCAGTTTGAGAAGGTGACATTAACGTTATAGCGGTGGAAAAGGCCCGGGTTCTGTGAGGACTCTAATAATCTAATCATCTCACTGATGCGAACAAACCTCTAAAGCGACCACCAGCTAACACACGTTACAAAACAGATGTTTATTAGTTTGCATCAGTGCAGTTAGACCCTGAAAAAGTGTGGAATTGTTTAAAAAAAAAACATGCAAATTCACCAAAATACACCAACAGCTCTGGTGTCTGTCTTTCTCCAAAACAGTCAGACAGTGTGTGAAATGATGTACACTATTTTAGTAGTTTAGTACAGTATAGTGTATAGTGTAGTGTAGTGTATAGTGTGGTGTATAGTGTAGTGTAGTGTATAGTGTGGTGTATAGTGTAGTGTAGAATATAGTGTAGTGTATAGTGTAGTGTATAGTATAGTGTAGTGTAGTGTATAGTGTAGTGTATAGTGTAGTGTAGTGTAGTGTATAGTGTAGTGTATAGTGTATAGTATAGTGTAGTGTAGTGTATAGTGTAGTATATAGTGTAGTGTATAGTATAGTGTAGTGTAGTGTATAGTGTAGTGTATAGTGTAGTGTAGTGTAGTGTATAGTATAGTGTAGTGTGTAGTGTAGTGTATAGTGTAGTGTACAGTGTAGTGTATAGTATGGTGTAGTGTATAGTATAGTGTAGTGTATAGTGTATAGTATAGTGTAGTGTATAGTGTAGTGTATAGTGTAGTGTATAGTATAGTGTGGTGTATAGTGTAGTGTAGAACATAGTGTAGTGTATAGTGTAGTGTATAGTATAGTGTAGTGTAGTGTATAGTGTAGTGTATAGTGTAGTGTAGTGTAGTGTATAGTGTAGTGTATAGTGTATAGTATAGTGTAGTGTAGTGTATAGTGTAGTGTATAGTGTAGTGTATAGTATAGTGTAGTGTAGTGTATAGTGTAGTGTATAGTGTAGTGTAGTGTAGTGTATAGTATAGTGTAGTGTGTAGTGTAGTGTATAGTGTAGTGTACAGTGTAGTGTATAGTATGGTGTAGTGTATAGTATAGTGTAGTGTATAGTGTATAGTATAGTGTAGTGTATAGTGTAGTGTATAGTGTATTGTATAGTGTAGTGTAGTGTATAGTGTAGTGTATAGTGTATAGTGTAGTGTATAGTGTAGTGTATAGTATAGTATAGTGTAGTGTGTAGTGTAGTGTATAGTATGGTGTAGTGTAGTGTATAGTGTATAGTGTAGTGTATAGTGTAGTGTATAGTATAGTATAGTGTAGTGTGTAGTGTAGTGTATAGTATGGTGTAGTGTAGTGTATAGTATGGTGTATTGTATAGTGTAGTGTATAGTGTATAGTATAGTGTAGTGTAGTGTATAGTGTAGTGTATAGTGTATAGTGTAGTGTATAGTGTAGTGTATAGTATAGTATAGTGTAGTGTGTAGTGTAGTGTATAGTATGGTGTAGTGTATAGTGTAGTGTAGTGTAGTGTAGTGTGTAGTGTAGTGTAGTGTATAGTGTAGTGTATAGTGTAGTGTATAGTGTAGTGTGTAGTGTAGTGTAGTGTATAGTGTAGTGTATAGTGTAGTGTATAGTGTAGTGTGTAGTGTAGTGTATAGTATGGTGTAGTGTATAGTGTAGTGTAGTGTAGTGTAGTGTATAGTGTAGTGTGTAGTGTAGTGTATAGTGTAGTGTATAGTGTAGTGTGTAGTGTAGTGTATAGTATGGTGTAGTGTAGTGTATAGTATAGTGTAGTGTATAGTGTAGTGTATAGTGTAGTGTGTAGTGTAGTGTATAGTATGGTGTAGTGTAGTGTATAGTATAGTGTAGTGTGTAGTGTAGTGTATAGTGTAGTGTGTAGTATAGTGTAGTGTGTAGTGTGGTGTATAGTATAGTGTAGTGTGTGGTATAGTGTAGTGTATAGTATAGTGTAGTGTGTAGTGTAGAGTATAGTGTAGTGTGTAGTGTAGTGTAGTGTATAGTGTAGTGTATAGTGTAGTGTATAGTGTAGTGTAGTATAGTGTAGTGTAGTATAGTGTAGTGTATAGTATAGTGTAGTGTAGTATAGTGTAGTGTATAGTATAGTGTAGTGTGTAGTGTAGCGTATAGTGTAGTGTGTAGTATAGTGTAGTGTGTAGTGTGGTGTATAGTGTAGTGTAGTGTATAGTGTAGTGTAGTATAGTGTAGTGTATAGTATAGTGTAGTGTATAGTATAGTGTATAGTATAGTGTAGTGTGTAGTGTAGTGTAGTGTATAGTATAGTGTAGTGTGTGGTATAGTGTAGTGTATAGTATAGTGTAGTGTATAGTGTATACATTACATACTTTTTCATTGTAACTTTGAACAAATGTTTTAAACTCATGGTATCTTAAGTATGTAACCTAGTGAACCAGCATTAATGTATTCAGTGTTAGAGATTTAAGCACTTATGTACGTCGCTCTGGATAAGGGCGTCTGCCAAATGCTGTAAATGTAAATGTAATGTAAATGTGTAGTGTATAGTGTAGTGTAATGTAAAGTGTAGTGTGTAGTCTGTAGTAGTGTGTAGTGTAGTTTAGTATAGTGTAATGTGTAGTGCAGTGTATAATGTTGTGTAGTGTGTCATGTTGTATATTGTAGTGTATTGTATAATGTAGTGTATACTGTATGTATTATTAATTATTAATTATTAATGTGTGTGTAGTGTATTAATAGTGTCAGTTACTAGCCTCTGAGTGTCTGAGTATCTCTGCGTCTGACTGTGTTTGTTTTTCTGTGTCTGAGTGTCTGTTTGTCTGTGTATCTGAGTGTCTGTGTCTGTTTGTCTGTGTATCTGAGTGTCTGTTTGTCTGTGTCTGTTTGTCTGTGTATCTGAGTGTCTGTGTCTGTTTGTCTGTGTCTGTTTGTCTGTGTATCTGAGTGTCTGTTTGTCTGTGTATCTGAGTGTCTGTGTCTGTTTGTCTGTCTGTCTGTGTATCTGAGTGTCTGTTTGTCTGTGTATCTGAGTGTCTGTGTCTGTTTGTCTGTCTGTCTGTGTATCTGAGTGTCTGTGTCTGTTTGTCTGTCTGTCTGTGTATCTGAGTGTCTGTTTGTGTATCTGAGTGTCTGTGTCTGTTTGTCTGTGTCTGTCTGTGTATCTGAGTGTCTGTGTTTATCTGAGTGTCTGTGTCTGTTTGTCTGTGTATCTGAGTGTCTGTTTGTGTATCTGAGTGTCTGTGTCTGTTTGTCTGTGTCTGTTTGTCTGTGT
This sequence comes from Tachysurus fulvidraco, assembly GCF_022655615.1. NCBI lineage: Eukaryota > Metazoa > Chordata > Actinopteri > Siluriformes > Bagridae > Tachysurus > Tachysurus fulvidraco. The sequence goes on from NC_062526.1 coordinate 869,828, forward strand.
ATCTGAATGTCTGTTTGTGTATCTGAGTGTCTGTGTCTGTTTGTCTGTGTCTGTTTGTCTGTGTATCTGAGTGTCTGTGTATCTGAGTGTCTGTGTCTGTTTGTCTGTGTCTGTTTGTCTGTGTATCTGAGTGTCTGTTTGTGTATCTGAGTGTCTGTGTCTGTTTGTCTGTGTATCTGAGTGTCTGTTTGTGTATCTGAGTGTCTGTGTCTGTGTCTGTTTGTCTGTGTATCTGAGTGTCTGTTTGTGTATCTGAGTGTCTGTGTCTGTTTGTCTGTGTCTGTTTGTCTGTGTATCTGAGTGTCTGTTTCTGTATCTGAGTGTCTGTGTCTGTTTGTCTGTGTCTGTTTGTCTGTGTATCTGAGTGTCTGTTTGTGTATCTGAGTGTCTGTGTCTGTTTGTCTGTGTATCTGAGTGTCTGTTTGTGTATCTGAGTGTCTGTGTCTGTTTGTCTGTGTGTCTGTGTCTGTCTGTCTGTTTGTCTGTGTGTCTGTGTCTGTTTGTCTGTGTCTGTTTGTCTGTGTGTCTGAGTGTCTGTGTTTGAGGGTCTGTGTGTCTGTGTTTGATTGCTTGAGTGTCTGTCTGTGTATCTGAGTGTCTGTGTATCTGAGTGTCTGTGTCTGTGTGTCTGTGTCTGTTTGTCTGTGTGTCTGTGTTTGAGGGTCTGTGTGTTTGTGTTTGATTGCTTGAGTGTCTGTCTGTGTATCTGAGTGTCTGTGTATCTGAGTGTCTGTGTATCTGAGTGTCTGTGTCTGTTTGTCTGTGTATCTGAATGTCTGTGTCTGTTTGTCTGTGTGTATGAGTGTCTGTGTTTGAGGGTCTGTGTGTCTGTGTTTGATTGTCTGAGTGTCTGTTTGTCTGTGTATCTGAGTGTCTGTGTGTCTGTGTGTCTGAGAGTCTGTGCTTGAGGGTCTGTGTGTCTGTGTGTCTGTGTTTGATTGTCTGAGTGTCTGTGTGTCTGAGTGTCTGTACCTGTGCGTCTGTGAAGGAGGGTCTGTGTGTCTGTGTCCTAGTGTCTGACCGTCTGTGTGTCTGTGATGGAGGGTCTGTGTGTCTGTGTCCTAGTGTCTGACCGTCTGTGTGTCTGTGAGTCCTAGTGTCTGTGTGTCTGAGTTTATTTTTTGTCTGAGTGCCCGTCTGAGTGTCTGTCTGAGTGTCTGTCTGAGTGTCTGTGTGTCTGAGTGTCTGAGTGTCTGAGTGTCTGTGTGTCTGAGTGTCTGAGTGTCTGAGTGTCTGTGTGTCTGAGTGTCTGAGTGTCTGAGTGTCTGTGTGTTTGAGTGTCTGAGTGTCTGTGTGTCTGAGTGTCTGAGTGTCTGTGTGTCTGAGTGTCTGTGTGTCTGAGTGTCTGAGTGTCTGAGTGTCTGTGTGTCTGAGTGTCTGAGTGTCTGAGTGTCTGTGTGTCTGAGTGTCTGAGTGTCTGAGTGTCTGTGTGTTTGAGTGTCTGAGTGTCTGTGTGTCTGAGTGTCTGAGTGTCTGTGTGTTTGAGTGTCTGTGTGTTTGAGTGTCTGTGTGTCTGAGTGTCTGTGTGTCTGTGTGTTTGAGTGTCTGTGTGTCTGAGTGTCTGAATGTCTGTGTGTTTGAGTGTCTGTGTGTCTGAGTGTCTGTGTGTCTGTGTCACACCTTTGAGGACGTGTTTTGGTTCCTGTCAGTAAAATGTCCAAACGTGCGATGTTTAAGGCTTCTTATTTTTGATATCATTAACATGCAGTAAAAAACATTTTCACTTGTCAGTGATTCCTGAACCCCGTCCTGAGGACTCGGATGATTCCAGGCTTTGCATGATCTCCGAGGTGGAAGTTGGGAATCCACTTTGGATTTAACGTTGTTTATAAAAGAGGAAGAAGCGCATCAGTGTTGTTCACTGCATTCAGAGCAAACAGCATGATTTCCATGGCTTATGTCACTGTGTGTGTGTGTGTGTGTGTGTGTGTGTGTGTGTGTGTGTGTGTGTGTGTGTGTGTGTGTGTGTGTGTGTGTGTGTGTGTGTGTGTGTGTGTGTGTGTGTGTGTGTGTGTGTGTGTGTTATCGTTAATCAGTGTTAAGCCACAGAAGTCGAGCTACAGATGCCTGGATCTCATTAACGCTCTAAAGGAAGACGTTTTTTTTTGCTTTAGTATACGCTGTGCTGTTGTATACGCTGTGTCTTAAGCACTAGAGATATTTCTGATGTTTCTGTAGATCCTTTCTCATCAACAGAAACAGGAAACGTGAGCAATCTGGCTGCAGAGAAAACTCCATAAGAATAGCTGGCATATTTATATATACATTAGCTTTGTGCATCTACAAAGGGACTTTAATCTGGATGGAAACATGGCGTCGTTTATGAGAGCGTCCATCCACATGGATCTCTGTAATGCTTACACTGAAACGAAAGTGTTTTTTTTGGACAATATTATGATTCGGACTCTAAACGATGCTAAAAGTGTAATATTTGCAAATAACTAGAGAATTTTCTGCTTTAATTAACTGCTTCAGTTAAACTTATTATTCAGTCTCAGTATTTCTGTGTAATCTGGGGGTGGAGCTTCATGTGTTGGTGATGTCACTAATATAGCTCATGTTCAATAGCCAACATTATAATCACATTTTTGTTGAAAGACTTTCTGTTTTTTTTGTATGAATCTGATTTATGACGAGGATACACTCACATTGTGATGTCACTTATTCAGGTCTATGACTTTCAACCAATCATGTTCAATATGCAGATTAGTAAACGATGCCAAGGTCAGGTGAGGTTACTTCAAGCTAGGTTGCT
>NC_062526.1:877582-882582 GCF_022655615.1 Tachysurus fulvidraco
AAGGCTCTTAATGGTTTAGCTCCCATGTATCTAACTAGTCTTCTAACACGTTACAATCCTATCTTAGTCTACTAAAGGTGGTAGAGCGTCCCAAACTTTGGAATAGTCTTCCTGATAGTGTTCGGGGCTCAGACACACTTTCCCAGTTTAAATGTAGATTAAAAACTCATCTCTTTAGTCAGGCGTACACATAATACATCCCATAATATCATGCACCAGTACATCAGACCTGCACATTTTTATGAACAGTAGATATGTTAATCCCTTTCCACTGCTTCTCTCTTTGTACCTATCCCGAGGCATCCAGACACTTTACCAGCTCCCAACGTCCTCTGTGGGACGAAGCCTTTGGACGTCCACTGAGCCGAGGCCGACTCTAAGAATCCTGAGACATCTCCAGTTAGACTCTGTGATACTCAGGAGCTCAGAAGTCCATGATCCTTACACCAATACAACATTTAACTGACTGTATATTACAATCACACCCCCAGTGTCACCCATATGAGGATGGGTTCCCCCTTGAGTCCGGTTCCTCTCAAGGTTTCTTACTTTACCAATTTAAGGGAGTTTTTCCTTGCCACTGCTGCCTGAGTCACCTCAGACTTGCTCATAGGGGAATAAATACATACACATTGTGAACTACATACATCTAATAATAACCTAGAATTTTTATTCTGTTAATTCTTATTTCTTTTATTATTCGTTATTTCCTTTATCATTAATTATGTTTACCTTCTGCTCTGTGTTTATGTTCTGTAAAGCTGCTTTGTGACAATGTCTATTGTAAAAAGCGCTATACAAATACACTTGAATTGAATTGAAACTTGAATAACTTGTGGATCAGCGCTGACTCAAGACGCGACCTGTTTAGAACGAATCAGTCCGATTTGGTGATCCGGTTTATCCAGTTCACTAAAAAGTGCGATTCAATCCCGAACTGGCCATCACTGAACGCTACAGCGGCTTCAGGGGTTCAGGGACCCGACCCAACAACGTCACTCGTACACTCGCTCGTGTCACTGATGCGAAGCGAGTGATGTCACACTCCTGAGAGAGGAGGAGTGTTCTAGCTGTCATAATGACTCATTACAATGTAGAAAGGAGAAAGAGGAGAAGGAGGAGAGGAGAAATGCAGAGAACTGACCCTCTCTTAACCTCTTTGTCTTCCTCAATTTCTCACAGAAATCGTATTATCGATTTCTTCTCACGTGTGTGTGTGTGTGTGTGTGTGTGTGTGTGTGTGTGTGTGTGTGTGTGTGTGTGTGTGTGGTGAGAGAGAGAGAGAGAGAGAGAGAGAGAGAGAGAGAGAGAGAGAGAGAGAGAGATGTGAGCTGAATATAGATCATTTGTTCTTTCAGCTGGTGGAGGGAGAGAGGGGGGGAGTCAGAGAGAAAGATAAAGACAGACAGAGAGTGAGAGAGAGACAGAGAGAGAGAGAGAGAGAGAGAGAGAGAGAGAGAGAGAGAGAGAGAGAGAGAGAGACAGACAGACAGACAGACAGAGAAAGAGAGAGAGAGAGAGAGAGAGAGAGAGAGAGAGAGAGAGAGAGAGAGAGAGAGAGAGAGAGAGAGAGAGAGAGAGAGAGAGGAATCCTCTAAAATAGTGCTTTTTCTTCCACACATATACATATTAGTATTTATGTTTATTATAAAGGAAATATGTTCAGTTATAACTGGACTGTGTGTGTGTGTGTGTGTGTGTGTGTGTGTGTGTGTGTGTGTGTGAAAATCACATCCCTTTAACTCACAACTAAATTAAGAGTTCATTACACAGAATACATTTTTAAAATTCTGTTTAAGCAAAAAGAAGAAAAAAATGCTGTGATATTTATATAATATTCAGTAATGTTCAGTGTTTACAGCAACACAACTGCATTCTGCCCACGATGACATCATCATCTTCATCACCATCATCACCATCATCATCATCATCATCATGTCACCTTGTAAAGATTAGGAAACTTAGGAAATCTTTACACACACACACACACACACACACACACACACACACACACACACACACACACACACACACACATAAATGTAACACAGCAGCAGAACAGAAAGCTCTCAGACAATTTGTTTTATGCTTTTATGAATAAAAGCTACAGTTTTTCTCAGTCACCTCCCCCACAAGGTCAAAACCCTCTGATAATCCTATCGTTGTAGGCAAGTGATCATCAAACGTGAAACACACACACACACACACACACACACACCATGCTGAGAGTCACACACAGCGCTGTGGTAATGAATGCGTTCAGACACTGAGACATGAACGACGTTGCTACACCATCACTGAGAGGAATACAGAGAGAATCATGAATATTAATGAGCTGGAGCTTTTTCTCTCTGCTGATTGGACTAAGTGGCTGAGTGTGTAATTGATGTCTCTCTCTCCCTTTATATTCTACACACTTCTCCTGTATGCTCCATCTGCCTCCATCAGCACTACTGAATGCATTTGTTGCATTATTAAGAAATGTAATAATGGAAGTTAATGTGTTTTTTATTCTGAATTGTTTCAGCTCTCAAACAAAGGATGCCTTCGCAGACACACAGAGACAGTACGGTTTATTACAACACACTCACATCTACACACTACAGAGCTGTTTCGTGTGACACGACCTTAATGTCGGTCCTGTGAGTGATAGATACATACAGTCCTATGCAAAAGTTTAGGCACCCCTGACAATTTCCATGATTTTCATGTATAAATATTTGGATGTCAGCAATTTCATTTTGATCTATCAAATAACTGAAGGACACTAAAGTAATATTTCATTAGACAGGTGCATAAATTTGGGCACCCCAACAGAAAAATCCCATCAATATTTAGTAGAGCCTCCTTTAGCAGAAATAACGGCCTCTAGACGCTTCCTATGGGCTGTAATGAGTGTCTGGGTTCTGGATGCACTTGTCTGTGAAGTTCAAGGCTTAATAAGACACCAAACCAATTGTGTGTTCCATTTAATCAGTGCTACTGTAAGTAGTTACAGGTATTCAAATCAACAAAATGGCATGGGTGCCCAAATTTATGCACTTGTCTAATTTCATTTTGATGCATATTGCACATTTTCTGTTAATCCAATAAACCTGAAATATTACTTTAGTGTCCTTCAGTTATTTGATAGATCAGAAAGGAATTGCTGATACAAACACCCAAATATTTATACATGAAAATCATGGAACTTGTCAGGGGTGCCTAAACTTTTGCATACGACTGTAAGCCACGCCCACTTCTCCTCCTTCATTAAACTGTAATTAAATGTTTTATTTGTCACTCCCACTTCTCCTCCTCCAGAGTAATTGACAGATACAGATGCTATGTTGATGCTATGCCTCCTCCGCTACCATCACTGAAATTGACACTTAAATAGACCACGCCTACTTCACTTAATTTACTGCAGGTACCAAAGCCACGCCTCCTTTATTTACACTAGGACTGACAGGTACCAAAGCCACGCCTCCTTTATTTACACTAGGACTGACAGGTACCAAAGCCACGCCTCCTTTATTTACACTAGGACTGACAGGTACCAAAGCCACGCCTCCTTTATTTACACTAGCACTGACAGGTACCAAAGCCACGCCTCCTTTATTTTCAATAGCACTGACAGGTACCAAAGCCACGCCTCCTTTATTTACACTAGCACTGACAGGTACCAAAGCCACGCCTCCTTTATTTACAAGATAACCATACACTGTAACAGAACTGCAGCATCAACACCAAAAGACTAAAAGTGCTTAGAGTCAGCAGTGTGTGTGTGTGTGTGTGTGTGTGTGTGTGTGTGTGTGTGTGTGTGTGTGTGTGTGTGTGTGTGTGTGTGTGTGTGTGTGTGTGTGAGGTCGGTGCAGCAGCCTGGTGCTTTCAATGCACCACCGGTCCTTTCGGGCTAAAAATAGAAACTTGTCCTCATCTCTCAGCTCGCCTCATACAGAGAGGAAATGCAGTGTTATGAAAGCAAAAGTATACACCCCCATCTTCCTCCTCCTCCTCCTCCTCCTCCTCCTCCTTCTCCTCCTCCTCCATTACAACCATTACTGCTCTCTTTCTCATCATCTCCATCATCAGGACAGTCTGAGGTACAACTCAACAGTTTGTTCTTGCTCTTCATCAGGGACTGAAGAAACTTTTGCTTTTACGCCGATGAGGTGAAACAACAGAGTCGAAATTATTAGCTTTTTATTTTTAATGATTTATTGAAACATGAGAGATTTAATTCTGTAAATAATCCACTTTAATCTGCTGAGATGAAAAGTTATTAAATTCACTCCCACATTCTGAGACTCACTCAGAAAAATACAAATAAATCAATCGATGTTCAGAAACGTTCAGGAAGACGTGAGAGCGAGTGTCAGGAGAGACTCTACAGAGCAACACATCTGTACACCAATAAAGTGTGTGTGTGTGTGTGTGTGTGTGTGTGTGTGTGTGTCTGTATGTGTGTCTGTCTCTGTGTGTGTGTGTGTGTGTTTGTGTGTTCACTGCTCTGTGTGTGTGTGTTCACTGCTGTGTGTGTGTTTGTGTGTGTGCGTGTGTGTGTGTGTTCACTGCTGTGTGTGTGTTTGTGTGTGTGTGTTCATTGCCCTGTGTGTGTGTGTGTGTGTGTGTGTTCACTGCTGTGTGTGTGTGTTCACTGCTGTGTGTGTTCACTGCTGTGTGTGTGTGTGTGTGTGTGTGTTTGTGTGTTCACTGCTGTGTGTGTGTGTGTTTGTGTGTTCACTGCTGTGTGTGTGTGTGTTTGTGTGTTCACTGCTGTGTGTGTGTGTGTTCACTGCTGTGTGTGTGTGTGTTCACAGCTATGTGTGTGTGTGTTCACTGCTGTGTGTGTGTGTGTTTGTGTGTTCACTGCTGTGTGTGTGTGTGTGTGTGTGTGTGTGTGTGTGTTCACTGCTGTGTGTGTGTGTGTGTGTTCACTGCTGTGTGTGTGTTCACTGCTGTGTGTGTTGTTCACTGCTGTGTGTGTGTGTGTGTGTGTGTGTGTGTGTGTGTGTGTG
>NC_062526.1:887582-932582 GCF_022655615.1 Tachysurus fulvidraco
TGATAAATGAGCTGACTGTCCTGCTGTCTGTCCTGTAGTCTGTCCCTGCTGTCTGTCCTGTAGTCTGTCCCTGCAGTCTGTCCCTGTAGTCTGTCCCTGCAGTCTGTCCCTGTAGTCTGTCCTGCTGTCTGTCCTGTAGTCTGTCCTGCAGTCTGTCCTGCTGTCTGTCCTGTAGTCTGTCCCTGTAGTCTGTCCTGCTGTCTGTCCCTGTAGTCTGTCCTGTAGTCTGTCCTGCAGTCTGTCCTGCTGTCTGTCCTGTAGTCTGTCCCTGTTCATCATCCAAACTCCGGGGTGTTCTTAATACAAGTTGTACCTGTCAGTCGGGGTGAAATGCGTTGCCATGGCAATTGAGCAATCAAAAGACAGTCGCATGTGTTTATTTATGTGTTTTGCGTAATGCAGCTAATAAATTGATTTTATTAGTTTCAGTAATGATTGCGGGAAATTCTCACGTTTTTGTTTCTTATTCTTAAGATGTTTGTTATTATTATTATTATTATTATTGTTGTTGTTGTTGTTGTTGTTGTTGTTGTTGTTAGTTTTACCTGCGCAGGGCTGGAGGGAAACGCGGCGATTGGCGGGACATCCAAAATCTTCAGCTCGTACATGTGGCCGTTGAGGACCACCGACGGTCTGTAGACGCGTCGCGCGCGGGTCGGGCTGTGCGTCTCGGAGAAGTCGTCGTACACGAATCGGCGGATGATGGAAGTTTTGCCCACGCCGGAAGCTCCGATCACGGCGATGCTCAGCGTTTCTACCATCCCGAGGTCCCGCTTTATTTCAGCCGATAAATCACTCACGGGTCGCACGCGCTGTGGCTCCGGGATGTTGGGTTTGTTTGGCGCGCGCTTTGGTGGATCATCTTCCCATCCTGTCGGTCATGTTCGGATCATCAGATGGGTCTGAACGGCTGGAGTATAGATCATGTAAAAAGACACGGTGGGTCTCCATCACCTTCCTGAATGCATCCCGTTATATTAAAGCCGATGCGCAAAGTCTCTGATCACATTCGCTTCCACTGCCGTAGTGCGCGCGCGTGGAGCAGAATAAAATGCAGCAAAGCATTCGGGCATGTGCACCATCACACCGATAAAACGGGCATGTGCACCATCACACCGATAAAACGGGCATGTGCACCATCACACCGATAAAACGGGCATGTGCACCATCACACCGATAAAACGGGCATGTGCACCATCACACCGATAAAACGGGCATGTGCACCATCACACCGATAAAACGGCTTGAGAAATACCAGCATAGCACGTTTAACATGCGCGCGCGCACACAAACACACGCGCTCACTCACGCACTCACTCTCTCTCACACACACACACACACACACACACACACACACACACACACACACACACACACACACACACACACACACACACACACCGATTATACGGGAGGGATGGACAATATGAGGAAACGTCACATCGCGATCTTTGGAAGACATTTTTATGATAACTAACGACATATTATTACTATATATAGGCCTTAATATTTAAATCAACATCAGCTGCTTCAGAACATTTAGTTAATGAAGTCTCTGTGAACCTCTAAACCTCACACTCACAAAGTGCTCCAGAAGTTCCAGTGCTGAAGCTCCAGCAGTGTGTGATGTGTGTAATGATGTCACTCTCACACATTCTCTCAGTGCTATACACCGATCAGCTATAACAGAACCACCACCCTAACATTGTGTAGCTGGTACTGGAGGAACGAGACATCATCTGTGAACACACCAGTGTTTTATTCCCATTACAGACCAAACACCAAACAGTCCAGAAGAAAAAACACATGCAGATGAGTCCAAATTCACTTTATTACAGCTTATCTTCTGGGTCCACTGGTGAGATCGTACAATACATACACACACACACACACACACACACTACACATACTACACACACACTCACACAAACACACACTACACATACACACACACAAACAAACTCACACTACACACACACTTTTAATTAAAGGTGGTTCATTAAACCTTTGTGGTCTGATATTGATCTTCCCATAAAAAATGTACCTCAGTGATTAAACATCAGAGCTGCTGGAACACAAGCTGGAACACAAGCTGCTGCTTTGTTACAACTCACTTCTACACACTTGTTCGTCCTGAATGACTCAGTGTTTAGGTTCTTGCTCATGTGTGAGTTTTGATCTCATCCTTCTGGTCACTTCAGCACCACAGACCTGATGGGCCACGTGAGGCAGCGACGTGCCGCTGAGCCTGAAGCCTGAAAGGAGCAACTTTTTAACGAGGAACTAATGAATTCTACTGGAGTTCTGATTTAAAAGGTTTAACAAATGACTTCCAGTTTCCTAAAAGAAACAAAAGTAAAGGCAGTCAGGCCTCGGGGACGAGGCTTCAGCATTAATCACGAGACTTCTGTATTAAAGGGATTTTTACAGACTCATTTGTTCTTTCATCTAAAAATGAATAAATTTAAACAGGTCACAAATGAGTTTTATATCACAATGAATTCAGAGTGACATCACAGTAATATTTGTGCACAAATGAAACACGTTCACCTCACACCTCCAGGGTCGGGGGTTCGGTTCCCACCTCCGCCTTGTGTGTGTGGAGTTTGCATGTTCTCCCCGTGCCTCGGGGAGTGAATGAATGAATGAAAGAATAAAAAAAAAACACGAGTAAGTTTAAGCTTCCCGTTGAATTGAAGTGAGGGATGAAGGTGACGCACCACACGCTGGTCCTCTCTCACCACAGCCACTGTTCACAACGTCATTCATTTATTAGTCTATTTATTAAAGACAACACAAAGTTCTTTTAATCCCAGACGTGAGTCAGTTCCTTTTCTCTTACATTCTAGCAGCTATAAACACTCGTGCTCTCCCCAGACTCTCTTTAGGTCAGCTTGTGGTGTTTGTTACCAAAGAAACAGCACAAAAGTATAAACTCCAGCTTCTAGTATTACATCTGACTGTTCAAAGCACTGACACTGGAGACTCCTTCACCACATCAACACCAGGAGCAACTGTGGACGAGCCGTTACTATAGAAACGAGAAGGTATGAGAACAAAATGAGTGCGCAGTAATATATACCTGCAGAGTGTGTGTGTGTGTGAGTGAATTAACATGATTCTCACTTCATTTCAGACTGATGTTGAGATAAATCGGGAAAATGACTTTCTGTATCTCTGCAGTTGTTTTTATTTATTTATTTATTTATAACAGAGTTATACTAGACTAGATGTTTTAAGTCCACACATCTCACCAACATGCTGCTGGAGGACTGAAGGACGAGGCTCAGAGACACCACACGTGACACACACGCACACGTCTGTAACTGGCTTCACCTCAGTTCTCCACAAACGTGTAGAGAAAACAGTGAGGAGTGAAACTGTGACAAAAAACCCGCGATTTACATGAAAAGCTCCAGAAGCTGCGCAAAGCCTGAGCTTAACACTCGAACAAGTGAGTGTGATGTGAGGAATAAAAAAAACACACAAGTCTTCATGCCATGTGCTCATAGTGAAGCAGATGGAGAAGATAAAGAGAGAGAGAGTGAGAGAGGACAGAGAGAGAGAGAGAGAGAGACACAGAGAGAGAGAATAAAAACACATGACACAGTGAGATGAGGATAAGAATCTGTCAGGCTTTTACTCATACAGCTATTAAAAATCAGAACACACAATAACACACTTTCTAGCATCTGTCTTCATTAATCCAATCAGGTAGAACTGAGACACACACACACACACACACACACGGAATAATCTCATAAGAAAAGGAAACTTTATCATCACTAATTAACACAATTCTCCAGCTGCACGTTACGACGAAAAGACAGAAGACAAACTAAAAACCCCAGCGTGGTCTAACAGTCCAAACCTTGATGCACTTTTCTGCTGTTGTTCGGCTGTCACTGGTCCAGTGTTAATGTGCTGCTGTAGTGTTCACCTGTACATGAGACTAATGCAACTAAAAGCATGATGACAGCCTGAGCAGGTTTAGCATGTGGACTACATTTGGGTTTGTTTTATGAGAAATAAAGCTATTTAAAGGATGTTTAATAAGGGCTGTGATTTACGTACACACACACACGCACGCATAAACACACACGCACACACACACCTGCGCGCGTCTCTCGGACACTCGAAAAACAACAACAAACAGATTGTAGATGTGCTGTAATGAACTCAGAGAGGAATAGGACACTGGGGGGTGGGGGGGGGGGAGTGACAGATTAAAAGCAGTTCAGCCTGATCGTGTGTGGCTGAGAGACAGAGGTGAGTGGACGAGGTGTCGGGACGAGTCCGGTCCAGGCTCGGCTTCTAGTCCGACTCCAAGAAGGTTCAGTTATGGAGGATCAACTCGAAGCTCTGATAGATGTGCTGAGAGACCTCAGGGGCACGACACCTCACTGACAGCTGGGGGGGGGGCAGAGAGAGGGAGAGAGAGACATTACATTTACTATACATTTTATATCTTTTTGAGAGATATTCGCTCAGTTTATGTGTGTATTTATTACACTACACTGCTGTCAGATCCATACAGTCGGTCTCTACACTGCACTGACAATATAAACACTCGATAAGTGAAACTTGTTCCTCTGAATGTCTGAACATATAACGGCCCTGACGATAAAGAGAGAGAGTAAACGTGTGTCTTAACCTGAGCCAAGTTCACACAATATCAAAGTTTACAGAAAAATAATGTGTATGTGAGAGGTGTGTGTGTGTGAGGGGTGTGTGTGTGTGTGAGGTGAGTGTCTATGTGATGTGTGTGTGTGAGAGGGGTGTGTGTGTGTGTGTGTGTGAGAGAGGGGTGTGTGTGTGTGTGAGAGGGGTGTGTGTGTGTGTGTGTGTGAGAGGGGTGTGTGTGTGTGTGTGTGTGAGAGGGGTGTGTGTGTGGGGTGTGTGTGTGTGTGTGTGTGTGTGTGGGGTGCGTGTGTGGGGTGCGTGTCTATGTGATGTGTATGAGGGGTGTGTGTGTGTGAGTGTTGTGTGTGTGTGTGAGGGGTGTGTGTGGGGTGTGTGTGGTGAGAGCATGCGTATGTGAGGGGGGTGTGTGTGAGGTGAGTGTGTATGTGAAGTGTGTGTGTGTGTATGTGAAGTGTGTGTGTGAGGTGAGAGCGTGCGTATGTGAGGTGTGAGTGTGAGATGTGTGTGTGTGTGAGGTGAGTGTGTATGTGAAGTGTGTGTGAGGTGAGAGCGTGCGTATGTGAGGTGTGTGTGTGTGAGGTGAGTGTGTATGTGAAGTGTGTGTGTGAGGTGAGAGCGTGCGTATGTGAGGTGTGAGTGTGAGATGTGTGTGAGGTGAGAGCGTGCGTATGTGAGGTGTGTGTGTGAGAGGTGAGTGTGTATGTGAAGTGTGTGTGTGAGGTGAGAGCGTGCGTGTGTGAGTGTGAGATGTGTGTGTGTGAGGTGAGTGTGTATGTGAAGTGTGTGTGTGAGGTGAGAGCGTGCGTATGTGAGGTGTGAGGTGTGTGTGTGAGGTGTGTGTGTGTGTGTGTGAAGTGTGTGAGGTGAGAGCGTGTGTATGTGAGGTGTGAGTGTGAGATGTGCGTGTGTGTGAGGTGAGTGTGTATGTGAAGTGTGTGTTAGGTGAGAGCGTGTGTATGTGAGGTGTGAGTGTGAGGTGTGTATGTGAGGTAAGTGTGAGATGTTTGAGGTGAGTGTGTATGTGAGGTGTGAGTGTGAGGTGTGTATGTGAGGTGTGTATGTGAGGTGTGTATGTGAGGTGTGTATGTGAGGTGTGTATGTGAGGTGTGTATGTGAGGTGTGTATGTGAGGTGTGTATGTGAGGTGTGTATGTGAGGTGTGTATGTGAGGTGTGTATGTGAGGTGTGTATGTGAGGTGTGAGTGTGAGGTGTGAGTGTGAGGTGTGAGTGTGAGGTGTGAGTGTGAGGTGTGAGTGTGAGGTGTGTATGTGAGGTAAGTGTGAGATGTTTGAGGTGAGTGTGTGTGTGAGTGTGAGGTGTGTATGTGAGGTGTGTGTGAGGTGTGAATGTGAGGTGTGTATGTGAGGTGTGTATGTGAGGTGTGTATGTGAGGTGTGTATGTGAGGTGTGAGTGTGAGGTGTGAGTGTGAGGTGTGAGTGTGAGGTGTGTATGTGAGGTGTGAGTGTGAGGTGTGAGGTGTGAGTGTGAGGTGTGAGTGTGAGGTGTGAGCGTGACTATGTGAGGCAAGTGTGAGATGTGTGAGGTGAGTGTGTGTGTGAGTTGAGTGTGTGTGTGAGACGAGTGTGAGGTGTGTTAATGTTACACATGGCTCTGATCAGACCTGCACCTTAAACCCGTCTGATGTAACGATAAACACAGCCGAGTCTCATCAGTAATCTGTCTCTCAGATGTCCGAGTGTGTGATTGGGTTTAAACAGAAAGATGAACAAACAATAATGTAACACACACACAAGGTTACAAGCAGGGACAAGACCAAACCTGGTGTGTGTGTGTGTGTTTGTTTATATGGGCAGTTTGCTTTGAAGAGAATCAGAAAACAAATTATCTGTAACCAAAAACACAGTGAGTGGGAGTGTGTGTGTGTGTGTGTGTGTGTGTGTGTGTGTGTGTGTGTGTGTGTGTGTGTGTGTGTGTGTGAGTGTGTGAGTGTGAGTGTGTGACGGGGGATATTTACTAACTGCCTCTAAAAGTGTTAACATTTCAGAGTGAAGTACTGGTGTAATAGCAGTAGGACAAAGCTGTGAGATCTCTCTCTCTCACACACACACACACACACACACAGGCACCTCAATGCTGAATAAAAGAGCAGCATTACTCGTCTAACCCTCAGTATCATCTCACACACAGCGACCGCTTCCTCTCTGCTTCCTCTCTGCTTCCTCTCCCTGAGGACCATAAACACAACCTCCTTCAGTACAGCATCAGAACAGATGGAGGGGAAAAAATAATGGAGGATTAAAGATTTATTCAGGATTTTGGAGCAGTGGAGGTTTACGACAAAGCTACAGTCTCTCTACTCGGTTCTTCCTGAGCTTCATGTGATGGAGTATAAGGAGGTCTGAGACACCTTTATCCTCTCGGCCCTCATCACACTCACTTAATTCTCCCTCCACAGTGTCATAACATGAGGAAGGACTGTTACCATAGAAACCACAAAGCTGTGACTCTGACGGTCACACGGCACCGACGCTGGTGACTCCTTCACCACATCACACAATCATTATTAATCTATTCTGGATTCTGATTGGTCAGGAGGTGTTGACGTTGTGTTATAGATAGGAGGAGAGCAGAGAACCCTGAGGAACCTCAAGTGAGAGAGTGAGGTGGAGAACACGAGCAGACGGTGGGAAAGATTGAGTAAAGAAAGAAAGGGCAGTGAGGAAAGATTGACCTCTCTGAAGATACTTATAAATATTTACGCTCGACACAGAAGATGTTCATCTGACGCCGCAGGACACGTCGTCTCCTCCACAAGCTCGGGCAGGAGGAGGTCCAGAGGACAGAGAGTAATAAACACAGACCATCAGAGCTGCTGTGAAGCAGATCGAATCGCTCACCTCTACGGAACGTTACTATAAGGGGGAGGGAAAAGGGGAATGCACCCACGTCATTGGCTGCTAAGTTGCCATGGGGATGAGGAACCGTCAGGAATTAAGGAAACAGCACTTCAAAGGGGGAGTCGTGTGATCAGAGGGATCAGGATGGAGCATACACACACCAAAATGTTACTCTGCTTTGCCTTGCAGCATGTGCACTGTGTGTGTGTGTGTGTGTGTGTGCGTGTGCTGTGTGTGTGTGTGTGTGTGTGTGTGTGTGTGTGTGTGTGTGTGTGTGTGTGTGTGTGTGCTGTGTGTGTGTGAGCAGTGTTTTTGTTTAGATAAGTGTGTTATGAATAAATGTTAAGCATTAAAATGAAGATGACTTTCTGCACCAGAGGCTCTGAGCTCCATCACACTGATGTTACAGAACTGAGAGGATCTCTAACAGAACTTCACTGGTCCATGAGCAGCATGTGAATGTTCTCACCATGATTCCATCACGGCAGGACTAGTAAAGTTAATCGGCTCATGGACTCGTTACGTTTATTTATAAATGATCCAGATCAGAATGTCATCTCGTACGGTAAACAAAAGATAAATAAATGCAAAAATATTTTATGAAAGTATATTTTTGTAAAATCGGGTGGAGTCGGACGTCACGCTGAAAAACACGATTATACTCAACGTTATAAAACCGGGGGGCGGAAAGTCACTCGTGACAACGTTCGTTAGCTCCACGGCTACAACGAAAGAAACTAAATTTGGGTTTGTGGCGTAACCATGGAAACTAAAGTCACTAAACAGAGACTCCATACAGTAGAACTTGTTTTAGAGGTGTTTTTCCTTCCATCCAGTCAGTGCTGTGTGTGTGTGTGTACTCTGTGTGTGTGTGTGTGTGTGCGTACTGTGTGTGCGTACTGTGTGTGTGCTCTGTGTGTGTGTGTTGTGTGTGTATGCGGTGTGTGTGCGCTGTGTGTGTATGTGCGCGCTGTGTGTGTATGTGCACATATGTGCGCGCTGTGTGTGCGCTGTGTGTGTATGTGCGCTCTGTGTGTGTATGTGCGCGCTGTGTGTGCGCTGTGTGTGTATGTGCGCGCTGTGTGTGTATGTGCGCGCTGTGTGTGTATGTGCGCGCTGTGTGTGTATGTGCGCGCTGTGTGTGTATGTGCGCGCTGTGTGTGTATGTGCGCGCTGTGTGTGTGTGTGTACTATGTGCTGTGTGTGTGCTGTGTGAGTGTGTGTGTGTGTGCGCGCGCTGTGTGTGTATGCGGTGTGTGCGCACGCTGTGTGCGTGTGTACTGTGCGCTGTGTGTGTACAGTGCGCTGTGTGTTGTACACTGAGTGTGTGGTCCCTGTGTGTTGTACACTGAGTGTGTGGTCCCTGTGTGTTGTACACTGAGTGTGTGGTCCCTGTGTGTTGTACACTGAGTGTGTGGTCCCTGTGTGTTGTACACTGAGTGTGTGGTCCCTGTGTGTTGTACACTGAGTGTGTGGTCCCTGTGTGTTGTACACTGAGTGTGTGGTCCCTGTGTGTTGTACACTGAGTGTGTGGTCCCTGTGTGTTGTACACGGAGTGTGTGGTCCCTGTGTGTTGTACACTGAGTGTGTGGTCCCTGTGTGTTGTACACTCAGTGTGTGGTCCCTGTGTGTTGTACACTGAGTGTGTGGTCCCTGTGTGTTGTACACTGAGTGTGTGGTCCCTGTGTGTTGTACACTGAGTGTGTGTCCCTGTGTGTTGTACAGAGTGAGTAGATGATGACTGAGCTGTGTGTCTCACTAACACACCCCCACACCACGCTGCTGCTACAAAGATAGCATGTTATTTTGGTTGCAGGTTTTCTGTTAAAAATCTCTTCACTGCTGATGACCAGTTTCTCTTACTGGGTTCAGCACAAACGAAAGATTTCAATCCATTTTAAATCCACTGTTGGCTATTTTTTCACCAGATTGACTTCAAACAGAAACAAGCATATTAAAGGAGGCTAGGGTGTGTGTGTGTGTGTGTGTGTGTGTGTGTGTGTGTGTGTGTGTGTGTGTGTGTGTGTGTGAGAGAGAGAGAGAGAGAGAGAGAGAGTGTGTTCAGAAAAGGACTCCAACCTCCAGATCCTGTGGTGTCGTTTTCCCACACAGACGATAGACGCACACATACAGGAAACAGGTAAAGACACACGTTAAACATGTAGGAAACACACACACACACACACACACACTACTGATTCTTTATCAATGAAGACAGCGAGAGAGAGAGAGAGAGAGAGAGAGAGAGAGAGAGAGAGAGAGAGAGAGAGAGAGAGAAACAGTGAAATGGAATGACAAGTCAGAAATAGAGATAGACTGATAGGGACGGCATAAGAATGACATGAAGAATGAGAGAAGGTTCAAGAGGGTGAGGACGTTAAAAACAGCCTGAGAGGAGAGAGTGAGTAAGTGAGAGAGAGAGAGGGAGAGAGAGAGAGAGCGCAAGAGCATGAGAGAGAGAGAGATGGAGAGAGACAGCTGATCAGCAGAAAGAGAGAAACAATGAAAGATGGACATAAATAACAAAAAACAGTGACACAAAGAGAGAGAGAGAGAGAGAGAGAGAGAGAGAGAGACCCAGCTCATCCATTATATATGAGGGGACTCCTGTGTGTGTGTGTGTGTGTGTGTGTCAGCAGCAGTATTTAATTTGTTACTATAGAAACAAAGAAACAGTTCTCTAATGTCATCTTTGTTCTCACACAGTCTCAGACACATACACACACAGAGTCTCAGACACACACAGTCTCAGACACACAGAGTCTCAGACACACAGAGTCTCAGACACACAGAGTCTCAGACACATACACACACAGAGTCTCAGACACACACAGTCTCAGACACACAGAGTCTCAGACACACACACACACAGTCTCAGACACACAGAGTCTCAGACACACACACACACAGTCTCAGACACACAGTCTCAGACACACACACACACAGTCTCAGACACACAGTCTCAGACACACAGTCTCAGACACACAGTCTCAGACACACACACAGTCTCAGACACACACACAGTCTCAGACACACACACAGTCTCAGACACACACACAGTCTCAGACACACACACAGTCTCAGACACACACACAGTCTCAGACACACACACAGTCTCAGACACACACACAGTCTCAGACACACACACAGTCTCAGACACACACACAGTCTCAGACACACACACAGTCTCAGACACACACACAGTCTCAGACACACACACAGTCTCAGACACACACACAGTCTCAGACACACACACAGTCTCAGACACACACACAGTCTCAGACACACACACAGTCTCAGACACACAGTCTCAGACACACAGTCTCAGACACACAGTCTCAGACACACAGTCTCAGACACACACAGTCTCAGACACACACACACAGACACACACAGACAGACACACACAGACACACACACACAGACACACACACACAGACACACACACACAGACACACACACACAGACACACACACAGACACACACACACAGACACACACACACACACACACACACACACACACAGACACACACACACACAGACACACACACACAGACACACACAGACACACACACACAGACACACACACACAGACACACACACACAGACACACACACACAGACACACACACACAGACACACACACACAGACACACACAGACAGACACACACACACACACACACACAGACACACACACACAGACACACACACACAGACACACACACACAGACACACACACACAGACACACACACACAGACACACACACACAGACACACACACACAGACAGACACACACACAGACAGACACACACACAGACACTGTACCATGTGGTTAGGGTTTCCGCTCTGTACACGCAGCTCAGCGAGCACCCAGATGCCATTGGTGAATTTGACGGACAGGTAGAGGAGCTCCTGGCCGTCTGCGGTGCGTCTGGCCACAGTGAACACGTTACTGCCCTGCAGCTTGTTACTGACTGCGTCTGTGGGCACAAAGAAATCGGACACATTAACACACACTCTTCATTAACACACCACTTAACTTCCTGTAATGCAGCTGTTAACTTCCTGTCAGACTGATTCTTGATCACACTGATTATTTATCATGTTTCACTCGTTTAAACAAAGGACCTAATTAATCCTCTAATTAGGAAGGTCATCACTGTTTAATCACCTCTTCTCTTTAATGTGGGAGTGACTGTGTGTGTGTGTGTGTGTGTGTGTGTGTGTGTGTGTGTGTGTTCCTCCAATCAACTCACCTGCACTGAGATGGCAGTCCTTTATCTGAAACTGTGTCTCGCCTTCAGTGGGAATGTCCTTCCAGGTGGCCAGGAACACCTGACGATCTACAGAGAGAGAGAGAGCAGGAGAGAGAGCAGGGGAGAGAGAGAGAGAGAGAGAGAGAGAGAGAGAGAGAGAGAGAGAGAGAGAGAGGGAAACAGACAATGGACAAAAAAAAAGCCAGGCAGAAAGGAGTAGAGATACACAGAAGAACAAAGAGACAGATGGAGAAGAAAAAGAGAGAAAGAAAGAAGAAAGAGAGAATAATGAACAGAACATAAGGGGTGAGAACAGTTCTGTGTACAGCAGCACTTCCCAGAGACACACTCCAACCTCCATTTGGAGAATCTACACAAAGACACACACACACACACAGACCCACACACAGACCCCACACCGCCACCAAAACCACCCCACAACACACACACATACCTCACACACACACACCCACCAGACCAACACACCCACACACACACACATACCACGCACACCCACACTACCCACACACACACACACATTACCCACACCACCCCACATACCCACCACACCACATATCCTACACCACAACACACACATACACCCACACACCAACAGACCCACACACACACAACATCCCCCACCACAAACATAACCCCCACCCACCACACGCATACCCAAACCACAACACAGACACCACACCAACACACACACATACCCCCACACACACAAACACAGACCCCCCCCCCCACACACACACACACAGACCCCCCACACACACAACACAGACCCCACACACACACACACACAGACCCCCACACCACACACACAACAGACCCCCACACACACACACCCACACACAGACCCCACACAACCACACACACAGACCCCCACACACACACACACAGACCCACACACACACACACATACCCCACACACACACACACACAGTACCCACACACACACACACACTACCCACACACACACACCATACCTCACACACACACAACAGACCCACACACACACACACAGTACCCACACACACACATAGACCACACACACAGACCCACACACACACACATACCCCACACATACCACACACATACCCACATACCCACACACAGAGCCACAGACCCACACACAACCCTCACACACATACCACACACACACACATGACCCCACCACACACACAGACCCCAACACACACCAGACCCACACACACCAGCACATACCCCCACACACAACATACCCACACACACACACATGACCCACACACACACACATACCCACACACCCACACACACACATACCCACACCACAACAACACACAGACCCACCACACACACACACACAGACCCACACACACACACACACAGACCCACACCACAACACACACACTATCCCCACACATACCCAGCACCACACAACAACACACACACACACAGACCCACACACACACACACACATACCCACACACACCGACCCACACAACACACACACACAGACCCACACACACACACACACAGACCCACACACACACACACACAGACCCACACACACACACACACACACACACAGACCCACACACACACACACACAGACCCACACACAGACCCACACACACACACAGACCCACAGCAGTAGAGACCACCACAGACAGACACACCCACACAAACACAGACCCACACACACAGACCCACACACACACACACACACACACACACACACACACACACACACACACACACACACACACACACACACACACAAAGCAGTAGAGACCACCACAGACAGACACACCCACAGACCCACAGACCCACACACACACAGACCCACACAGACTTACCCATCTTCCCATCCTCGACATACAGCAGGCTGATGGGGTACTGGCAGCTGAAGTAGAAGACGTCGATGTTATTCTTTATGGCCACCTGAGAGACAGAGACATCTGTGAGACTTCCATCTGCTCTGAACTGATGGATCAATTATACAATAAAAAATCTAATGAACTTTACAGCCTGTTAACATGTACGAGGGAGCGACAGGAGCGACAGGAGCGCATGTTCATTACAGTCATAAAAGGAAAAGCGACGTTGGATTCATAACGTGTCGAGTGTTTAACGCTTGAATGCTGACAGCCTCAAGAATCACCAACACAGCAGATTCCAACCATCATGATGGCCATCAAATCAAATGATTTAACTGTTCGCAGGAAGACGGGAAATCAACAGCTTTATGATCAATAAAAATAAATAAAAAGACGACGTCTCTCGGGGAGCCGAGCAGCCCGACATCTCTCTCTCTGAACAACCTTATCGTCTCATGTCTGTGCTGCTGAGAATGTCTTCACTCATACAACATGACCAGAGATTACATTAACTAAATAAAACAGCGTGGTGTTTAAAGTGACTTCATTATTAATACATTATTAATACATTATTAATACATTACATTACTGAGTCTAATGGTGACAATTCAGCTTTATAAGCTATTTATATATTTAGCCATTCAGGTCCAGGTCCCTAAACCTGTGTAGTTTTGATACAGTAACACTGGTGAGTGTGTTTATATGATGAGTTGTAGGTTATGGGGTGTGTGTGTGTGTGTGTGTGTGTGTGTGTGTGTGTGTGTGTGTGTGTGTGAGTGAGTGACTGTGTAAAGGTCACAGGCAGAATCCATTTAAGGCCACGCCGCATAAAATAACATAAAACATAGCTGAAATGAATACAATGAATTATTTATACCCGTGGTGTTCTACACGCACACACACACTCTCTCTCTCGTGCACGGACACAGAGAGAGAGAGAGAGAGAGAGGGCAGAATGAGCTACGAAGAGAGAGTGCTAGACGATAACGAGAGGAGAGAGCGCCGAGAGAAGAGGAGAGATGGCCAGGGAGGGAACGGAAGAGGAAAGGCAGGATCAGCAGGAGCGTGGGAGAGGAGATGAGACGGAGAAGAAGAAGAGAGAGGGACTAGGGATAGCGAGGGACAGGAGACGTCGTTAGAGGAGGAAGAGGAGAAGAGTCGAGAACGACTAGGGAAAGTTGTAAATGAGAGAATCAGACAAGAGAAAGAACTCCGAACAACCCCCCGAGAACCGTGGAGGGCTCGAACCGCCCCGCGCTCGCAGAAGGCGATCTCCTCGACTTCTCCCTTAGACCATCCTCCTCTTTCCTGGTTTCTAGATTTTACCCCTAAGGCCGTCTTTTTTCTCTTCTTCCCCCCTCTTCTCTTTCTACTCAGCCCCCGGAATTCCAGTTTTCTGTTGGACATTCTTACCTCATGTCTCTCTTATTTGTTTGTCTGATGTTCTTTCTTTTTTCTTTCTTTTTTTAGTCCCGGCTCGTGTTATGTTTCCGCGCCTCTGCTCTGAGAAAAACCGCTGATCGCCCGATGGTGATGTCCCTCTAGCCAGCGACCTCGTCTCTAGATTTACAATCATGGGCACTCTACGAGACCCCATGCCCCAGACCCTTCCCCCTCTGCTAGAGCCATGAGGTACCGAGCTCTAGAGACAGAAGAATTCGCCGCGTATAACCCGCAGCTTCTGATGCTCACCCTAAAGAGATAAACGAGTTAAACAAATAGAAAAAAGAGCACCCCTCCACCCCCCCGGTCAATCCGTCCCAGAGCCATGCGCGAGGATGTGAGCGAGGAGGGTGATTGTTTACGATTGAAGACTGTGAGAGAGAGCAGGAGAGGCGCGAAGTCGGGCGAGCGTCAGGAGAAGGGGGTGGAGGAGGGGAGAGAGGGGCGGAGGGAGAGAAGGAGACACAGCGAGAGAGAGAGAAAACAGACCGGAGTGGCTCACTGAACATACTAGAAGTACAGAGCAGAGGACAAAGAGGAGATGAAGGGAGGAGAAGGGAAGCGATGTAGGATGAGCCAGAAGTGGGAGGGAAGAGCCCACTAGGAGACAAGTTAGAAAAGGAGGGGAATGAGGCGTAGCAACGATGACGGACCAGAATAATGCGACCCGGAAGTGGGGGGGAGTACGGAGTGCGGTAGAGAGATGGGACGAGGACCGAGAGGAGAAAAGACGATAGAGGACAGGGGAGAACAGAGAGGGGGCCGAGGGAGAGAGAGAGGAAAAAAGAACGAAGGACAGCGGGAAGACAGAGACAGAACATGAAGGAGGAAAGAAAGGGGAAACAGAAAGAGAGACGACAGAAAACGAGTGGGAGAGACTAAAAGGCGTCTGAGGAGAGAGAGGGTGAGGAGGACGGACGCAGTGGAGACGAGACGAGACCCGGAAGAATCTTGACCGGAGAGGTAGAGACGCAGAGAGGACTGAGCTGAGAAGAAAGTTCCCAGACCGACGAGATGAGCCGAGTAGAGAGCAGATGAGGATGGCGCAGGATTGAGGAGAGTGGGAGAGAGAAGTGAGTAGAGAGAGAGAGAGAGGAGAGAGAGAGAGACGAGAGAGAGAGACGCAGAGCACAGAGAGTGAGAGAGAGCGAGAGAGGAGAGGCTCGAGAGGAGAGAGATGAGAGAATGGACGGTAGCATCGCAGAGCGAGAGATGACGGAGAGACGACGAGCCAGCGAGACGATGGAGAGAGAGTGAGTGAGGAGCGAGAGAGGAGGACGGAGAGAGAGAGCTGGAGAGGAGAGCGAGAAGAGAGGAAAGAGAAGAAAGAGAGAGAGAGAGAGAGACAGAAGCGAGAGAAGAGACGCAGAGAGAGAGAGAGAGAGAGACGCGAGAGAGAGGACGAGAGACACACAGAGAGAGAGAGAGAGTGAGAGAGAGACGGGGGGAGAGAGAGAGAGAGAGAGAGACACAGAGTGAGAGAGAGAGACACAGAGTGAGAGAGAGACAGTGAGAGAGAGAAAGAGAGAGAGACAGAGAGAGACAGTGAGAGACAGAGAGACAGAGTGAGAGAGAGAGACAGAGTGAGAGAGAGAGACAGAGAGAGACAGTGAGAGACAGAGAGACAGAGTGAGAGAGAGAGACAGAGTGAGAGAGAGAGACAGAGAGAGAGACAAAGAGTGAGAGAGACAGAGAGAGACAGAGAGCGAGAGAGAGACAGAGAGCGAGAGAGAGACAGAGAGCGAGAGACACACACACACACAGTTGTACAGAGATGAACAAAATAACTGGTGTGTATAAAGTGTTCACTGCACTGAAAAACATCACACACCCACACAAACACACACCAAGTGTGAGCTATACACACGATTATAACACACTCAGTTAAACCTCAAAATAGAATCAAGGCGGTGTGGAACATTGAGGGAACGTTACCTGGAGGTTGCTGAGAGGATCCATTTTCATGACTGGGCCACTGGTGCTGAGCGGGAGGCTCACGTCCACTGTCTGATTGGGGCTGAGAGGAGTCAGAACCTGCAGAGGACCAGCAGGAGCCAGCCCGAAACTGTACACACACACACACACACACACACACACAAACATTATTTTCAAAAATGTTAGCTTTACTAATTCATCGCTTCCTTATTTAAGTAAATCGATTGAAAACAGATCATTACAATTATCATCTAACGTTAGCTAAATCAAACACACACGGAAAAGAGGTGTAAAGAAGAGGGGGGGGGTTTGGGGGTGTAAAAGAGGTATAAAGAAGAGAAGGACCATGAGGAGCGTGTGGAAATGATCTTCAGGTTCTGCTTCTCACCTGTTCTTGTTGAACTGGATGGCGAAGTCGGTCATGACGCTCATGGCCTTGTTGGTGAGAGACAGGTCCATGTGGATCACGCCGCCGCGCCGAGCGAACGTTCCCAAGATCTCCAGGCCTTTCGCCTTCATCGCCGGCAGCCACACCTACACAACCACAGTCATGTGAATGGGCGGAGCTTTCATCATCATCTCCATCATCTCATACGATGCAGAGTGTAAGTACTACTGTGTGTATGACCGTGCACGTCAATCTGTCTGGATGGGTGTGGCCTACTCTTCTAATGAGCAGTCTGACTGTCGAACTCCACAGCAGCGACGCTCACTAGGTTCTCTTTCGTTAGCTAGGTTAACGTAGTCTGTCGCTTTTTAGAGTCGTACACGATTTAAACACAATTTACGCTCCTTTATAAACGTGGTGTTTATTTTGTAGATGGACAGACATCGGAGTCTCGGCCCTGATCTGAGAGACGTCCTTTATATAAACGCTCTAAAGTCAGAGTGAATCAGGTGTGTTAGTTACCATCAGACATCTATTTTAGAACACACACACACACACACACACACACAGGGATCACACACACTCACTGTTTTGGGTGGCACATAGGCTCCTGTTGACATGACGACACCCCCACCAAGATCAAACAGGTCACCAAGACCGCCTCCGACAGCCGGGGCACCGCCAAGCCCTGCCGGCGCTCCTACAGGAGCACCCCCGAGACCCATGCCCATCTGCGGGACACACACACACACGCACACACACGCACACACACGCACACACACGCACACACACGCACACACACGCACACACACGCACACACACGCACACACACGCACACACACGCACACACACGCACACACACGCACACACACGCACACACACGCACACCCATATTTATGTCATAATTAACACTAGGAATACCTCCACACCCAGAATGTATGAATATGCATGAACCTGCATGAATATTTAAATCAGGAAATTAACTCCATGCTGATGGCATAATCACCTGAGCTCATACGTAGCCCCGCCCACAAGGTCATTTTAAACTGCAATAAGATGCTCATACGTAGCCCTGCCCACAAAGTAATTTTAAACTGCAGTAAGATGCTCATACGTAGCCCCGCCCACAAGGTCATTTTAAACTGCAATAAGATGCTCATACGTAGCCCCGCCCACAAGGTCATTTTAAACTGCAGTAAGATGCTCATACGTAGCCCCGCCCACAAGGTCATTTTAAACTGCAATAAGATGCTCATACGTAGCCCTGCCCACAAGGTCATTTTAAACTGCAGTAAGATGCTCATACGTAGCCCCGCCCACAAGGTCATTTTAAACTGCAGTAAGATGCTCATACGTAGCCCTGCCCACAAGGTCATTTTAAACTGCAGTAAGATGCTCATACGTAGCCCCGCCCACAAAGTCATTTTAAACTGCAGTAAGATGCTCATACGTAGCCCCGCCCACAAAGTCATTTTAAACTGCAGTAAGATGCTCATACGTAGCCCCGCCCACAAAGTAATTTTAAACTGCAGTAAGGATTTAATTTGAGCTCCCGACTAAACATTTGGTTGTAAGTGACTTACCGCAGGACCGCCGCCGATGTCTCCGCTCAGCTGCAGGAAAACACAGAGATTAGAGAGTTTAGAGACATGGCGGAGGTTCGAGTTACGCTGTGGTACAGGTGGTGTAGGTGGTGAAACAGGAAGCAGTGAAATGGTGACAAGCAGAAGGAGGAAGTAACTTTGTCAGGATCAACCACTACTACAACATCTACACACACACACACACACTCATACACACACACACACACTACAGGACTCTATGCAGTGATTAATAATCAACCGCTCATACACACACACACACACACCACAACTCTCTCTACACACAAACCTCTCTCTCTCATCACACACAGCTCTCACAACTCTCTCTCTATACACACACACACACACACACACCTCTCCCTCTCTATAGTCAGAGTGTGGAGCAGGAGACTGCACCTCCGCCCTGCAGTGTGAGCTCGACTGATGGAGGGAAAACAGAGAGAGAGCAGTGAAGAGAAATGAAAGCACAGATGTTTTAATAAGGAGAGTGTTGTAATAACTTTACATCATAATATTTATTGACTTCCTGTAACAGATTCTGGTCCCAAACTCATTGTGAAATCGGTCACGATTCTGAGACAGAACTTTTATTAAAATAGAAAATTCTCATCTTTTCTCTTTTATCTGTTTATTGACGAGCACAAATCAGAAAACAAGTGTTCTTCTAATTCCTCTAAGGGGTGTGTGTGCGAGAGGGGGGGGGCTTTTTTCTCTGTAATTCATTACCGTTTCTGATTCATCTCCCATCTGCAGGTGGAGCAGAGATAAAAAGTGGAAGGAAAAACACACAGAGTCAAACAGCAGAACAGGAGAGAGGACAAGAGGAGGAGAAGATGGGACACACGTTTACTACAGGAACCATACACACAGGCGCACGCACACTCTCGCTCACGCACACTCTCGCTCACGCACACTCTCGCTCACGCACACTCTCGCTCACGCACACCCTCACACGCACTCTCACACTCACAGCATCGTGCAGTTAAAGATGTTTCGTTCGAGTATGTGATCTGATAAAAATCACATGTCGAGCAGTTACAAAAATAATGGCACCCTGTAAAAGGCATCTAGATGAATCTCTTGGCTTCACTTGGCTCGTCACTGCAGTGTGGCTTTGGCTGATTGTCTCAGTTGGAGAGAAAGCGACTCTCATAGCGCTGGCTTATCGGCCGAAGCCTCGGACTCGGCTGTGTTCGGTGCCAGCTGCTGTTTCCTGCCAACTGCCACTTTACTGGATCAGTGCACAGTGGTAATTTCCTGATGTTGGCCTGAAGCTACTGCTCAGCACCACACCCACAGGGCAACTATTAGCACTTCATGCAATCATCAATGGCGGGGGAGGGGGGGATATATTCAAACACCAGATATGAATATATTCCTGTAAGAGGCTTTGTGTCTGGTGTTAGAGATTTATTCATGCTTCCTGCACACAGGTTCCTGGTTACTATCCATGCTTATAAAGAGTGCTTACGGTGAAGGGAGAGGACACGTGACCTACCAGACTGTCCAGGCCTCCACCCAGAAGGTCCACGGCCCCCATCTGCATGGCAGGAGGTACGGAGGGCACGGTAGTGGTGGGCGGAGCCAAGTCCAAGTTAAGCAGGTCACCCAGGAGATCACCCTGAGAGGGGATGACAGCAGGTGGAGCATCGGAGACTCCGCCCACCGTCTGGCCGACATCTGGGCTTTCGGTGCTCTCACCCCTGAGGAACAGAGAGAGAGAGAGAGAGAGAGAGAGAAAGAGAGATTTGCGATGCTTCCTGTTGTTTTTTTGTGAATATATTTATTTAGAAGAGAGTGTAAATGTCTACTGGTGTGTGTGTGTGAGAGAGAGAGAGAGAGAGAGAGAGAGAGACTCACGAGCCGGTGCGGGCAGGAAGGCGTCTGTGCTGCACCCCTCGGCTGCCTTCGACAAAGGCACTGGGTGGTTTGTGATAGACGGAGGCCAGCGTGCCGATGTGGCAGATGAGCTCGTCCAGCAGCGTGGGTTCGATCAGATCCGTCTCTTCGGAGATCAGAGGCTTCTCAGCCAGCACCACCTCCTTCGCTGCCACCGGGTCGGTGGACAGCAGGCGCCAGTAGATGTAGCCGCGGTCACGGAGATCCGGGTTATCAGAGTCCTGATACGGAGCACACACAGACACCACTCAGCAAGTGTGTGTGTGTGTGTGTCCCTGTGCCATATCATACACTGTGTAACCCGTATGTCATGTCATAAGGTGTCATAGAATACTGTGGCCTTAACGCGTTTACGTCGTCACTGCGTGCTCTTTTCGCCGATTCTTAACGCGCATGTAAACGTTCAGAGAAAAGCGTGCATGAAAAAAACGAAGACGTAGGAAGAGAAAAAAAAAGCCACGCTTATTCCCTGGCTTTGATAAACATCCCTGAAACCGGAGAGGACGAAGAGAGGACATGTTTCTCTAAATAATGCATCAGTTGGCCTGCGCACAAACTCCGCTGGGTAATAACAAGAAAGGTAGCGATAAAACCAGAGCCGAACGTACGGCAGGAACAAATCGGCACCTGGAGGGCATGAAGCCTGCGTATGAGCTACAGGAGGAGGTTTCATTACTCTGAGAGCCTGAGAGGAGCGCTGACTCTCCATCTGAGAACTAATAATGAACCTGCCATGAACACGCTGACCACGCAGGGCTAACGCTCCAAGCAGGAAGGCGGTGCGTCACCACCATCATCATCTCCACACTCCACGTCAGGCTCAGGAACAAATGTGTGTGTGAGTGTGTGTGTGTGTGTGTGTGTGTGTGTGTGTGTGTGTGTGTGTGTGTGTGTGTGATAAGGTGGTGAAGTTATTGATTATTTTCCTCTAATTGCACATCAGCGGGTGTTTATTTAACTTACAAAAAGTCAGTTTAGAGTCACGTGTTATATTTTACAGCAGCCAAATAAACAAACATAACATTTAATAATACCGTAATCTTCTCTATATTCACGTCCACAGCCCACGGAAGCTCTGAGCTTAAGATGTTCATGTTTATGGAGATGTTTTAAAACGTTATTATGGATAAACGAACGGCGTCCTGACGGAGCGTTAGTGCTCGTTTGACTCGGGGTAAAAGGAACAAACGACCGTATCTGAGGGTGATTGAGATGGTAAAGCAGTGTGTATCGTATTGAACCTGCATTACTGATGAAGAGTGTGTGTGGCCCACAGAGGTCATGTGTATGCGTTTCCTTCCCAGTTTTAATCTCCTCTAATGCGCCGCGTCCTAACGGCGACAGAGTGAAGCGCTCTGAGTGGCGTGGTGTAGAAGAGTGTTTACGCTCGACCGCCTTTAAAAGCCCCTTCGAGAACACAGAGGACTCCTTTAATTCATCTCCTTTATAATCTGCTTAGTGCAGCCTACTTGATGTTTGCTCTTAAGCCTGATCTCCATGGTAATAAAGATAGAGAGGTGGGGGTGGTGCGGTGGGGTGGGTGTCAGGCATCACCCGTCATGTAATGCTGCTGTTCATTTAAACACAAACAAACAATACACGGAGAGAGCAACCAAAACAGCTGACAGTGTGTGTGTGTGTGTGTGTGTGTGTGTACCTGTGTGGCCAAGCTGAGCACTTGCTGGACAAGCTCTTGGGTCTCAGTGGGCTTCTTGAGGAACAGTTTGACGATGGCGGTGAGGAGCTGCAGCTGCACCTGTAGAAGGTAAACGTGAACACGAACACACACACACACACACACACACACACACACACACACCATAAGCTCATTCTCTCGTGTCCCTGCTGTGTGCGCATGTGTGTGTTTGTGTGTGTGTGTGTGTGTTACCTGTGTGCTCTCGTCGTGAAACCCCTCCAGGAAGCTCTCCAGCAGCTCGTCTGCGTTGTCGATCCTCTCAGCGTATTCTCCAACAATCCAGATCATCGCTGCCCTTGCCTCAGGTTCATCCAGAGAGTCCAGGTTCTCACACAGGGTGGCTATCACACTTTCGTACCTACACACACACATACTTGTTAGGGTACTGAGAGGAGCCCCCCTACTTGTTAGGGTACTGAGAGGAGCCCCCCTACTTGTTAGGGTACTGAGAGGAGCCCCCCTACTTGTTAGGGTACTGAGAGGAGCCCCCCTACTTGTTAGGGTACTGAGAGGAGCCCCCCTACTTGTTAGGGTACTGAGAGGAGCCCCCCTACTTGTTAGGGTACTGAGAGGAGCCCCCCTACTTGTTAGGGTACTGAGAGGAGCCCCCCTACTTGTTAGGGTACTGAGAGGAGCCCCCCTACTTGTTAGGGTACTGAGAGGAGCCCCCCTACTTGTTAGGGTACTGAGAGGAGCCCCCCTACTTGTTAGGGTACTGAGAGGAGCCCCCCTACTTGTTAGGGTACTGAGAGGAGCCCCCCTACTTGTTAGGGTACTGAGAGGAGCCCCCCTACTTGTTAGGGTACTGAGAGGAGCCCCCCTACTTGTTAGGGTACTGAGAGGAGCCCCCCTACTTGTTCGGGTACTGAGAGGAACACCTACTTGTTAGGGTACTGAGAGGAACACCTACTTGTTCGGGTACTGAGAGGAGCCCCCCTACTTGTTAGGGTACTGAGAGGAGCCCCCCTACTTGTTAGGGTACTGAGAGGAGCCCCCCTACTTGTTAGGGTACTGAGAGGAGCCCCCCTACTTGTTCGGGTACTGAGAGGAACACCTACTTGTTAGGGTACTGAGAGGAACACCTACTTGTTCGGGTACTGAGAGGAACACCTACTTGTTAGGGTACTTGCGGAAAATATCCTTGATGACCACGATGGCTTCCTGCACCACGTAGTTGACCTTGGTCTGAATGAGGTCCAGCAGGGTGCTGACGCAGCGCTCGGCTGATTGCTGAAACACACAGCGTTAATGCATCAATACATGGAAGGCCAGGCAGAAAGTCTCACACACACGCACACACACACACTCACACACATACACACACACTCACCCTAGAATTACAGAAACCTGAACTTTATCTCTGATGTACCAGTTAACAAGTTTTCATGTTCTACCCCAGTCAGGCGACACAACAATAGCCCCTTTAACCCATCCATCAAAGGCAGGGTGACCAAACTAATTTAAAACGACTGCAGTTTTTATTTCAGCCAATCAGAAGCCTCCAGCTGATTGGAAACTTTACATACATTTTGTTTTTACTGATTGATTTGTAGAGCTTATTGTTCGATATTAAACATACACAACCTTTGATTACTGTCACTGTGACAATGACACAAGACTTATTTCTCATTTTATCTCCAGAAAAAAATGAGAACCGAACACTGGGACAAACATCGTTAGATAATCAGCATGAGGCCTCTTCACTTCCACTCAGACGCACTGTTCAAGCTGCATCACGGTGAGGATCTGCATCAGGTGTGGTTGTGTAATGGGATGGGTTCGACTTACTCCTTCCTGTATTTACTTTCATGTTTACTATTGATAATCACTACACAAATAAGGCTGAAGCGAGCTAAAAGGTCAATGTAGCTGCTTGTTTATCTCAAAATGTCAGCTCACCTCCACTTTGATGGCACAGCGGCCGATGGCACGGACGGCTTTGCGTACGAAATCCACGTCCACTTCTGTGGCGTATTCCTTCAGCTCGGCCAGTACCTAGAGTACAACAGAAGAAATGGTAGCTATGGTGATGACAGCACATGATGGGATGTTAATGTTAATGTTAATTAACATAATAAACGTAATGTTAATGGTGTGTGTGTGTGTGTGTGTATGTATACATGTGTGTGAGTGAGTGCGTGTATGTATGTGTGTGAGTGAGTGTGTGCATGTATGTATGTATGTGTGTGTGAATATGTATATGTGTGTGTGCGCGCGCGTGTGTATGTGTGTGTGCATGTATGTGTGTGTATGTATGCGTGTGTGTGTGTACAGGTGTGTGTGTGTGTGTATGTGTGTGTATGTGTGTGTGTGTATGTGTGTGTGTGTATGTGTGTGTGTGTATGTGTATGTATATGTATGTGTGCGTGTGTGTGTATATGTATGTGTGCGTGTGTGTGTATGTATGTGAGTGTGTGTGTGTGTGTATGTATGTGTGTGTGTGTGTGTGTATGTATGCGTGTGTGTGTGTGTATGTATGCGTGTGTGTGTACAGGTGTGTGCGTGTGTGCATGTGTGTATGTATGTGTGTGTGTGTATGTATGTGTGTGTGCATGTGTGTATGTGTATGTATGTGTGTATGTATGTGTGTGTATGTGTGTGTGTATGTGTGTGTGTATGTGTATGTATGTGTGTATGTGTGCGTGCGTGTATGTATGTGTGTGTGTGTGTGTGTGCGTGCGTGTATGTATGTGTGTGTGTGTGTATGTATGTATTTATGCGTGTGTGTATGTATGTGTGTGCGCGTGTGTGTGTGTGCGCGTGTGTGTATGTGTGTGTGCGCACGCGTGTGTGCGCGCGCATGTGTGTGTGTGTGCGCGTGTGTGTGTGTGTGTGAGAGAGATGCTCACCTGTGCGATGTTGGCCTGAGAGGCCAGGCGGATCATGATGTCCAGCTTCTCCAGCTTGACGTATATTGGGTCGTTATATTTGACAAAGAACACCTTCATCTCGTGCTTCAGGACCTCAGGCCTTAAGAGAAACACAGCCTGATGGAGTCAGACACTGGAGCACAGCTGGTCTCATCCCGACTCCACACACAAACACATGTCTTACTGGTTTACTTAACGTTCTCGCTCTTATCAACAAGGGCTGAGGGGAACAATGAGAACTTACTGATGATGTCATAAATATGTGATTAATAAATTATATAAACATCAAAAATCTAGTGTTTGATAATTAACAAGATAAACTGGAAATCATCTAATATCGTGTGTGTGTGTGTGTGTGTGTGTGTGTGTGTGTGTGTGTTGTAATAAAAACTAAGACCAGCAGGTTTAACAGTATGAATAATAAAGCAGCTCATGCACATTCTGGACCACGCACCGTTTCTGGACAATGAGGTTGATGTTCCTCAGAGCCACATACTGCAGCTCGGGTTCTGCTGAGAGCAGAGTGACCAGAGGAGGAGCCAGTTTCTTCAGCAGAGTCCCGTAATAGTCCAGGTCTTTAGGAAGCATCTCCATAAACTTCATAAGCACTTTGACAGCAGACAGGACCACGGCGGAGTTAGCGTGAGACAGCCGAGGGGTCACTCTCTCACAGATACTGCGATACAAGGACAAAGTCATACAGGACGTATAAATGTGGAGGCAGAAGGAACCGATTGTGCAGATAAATCTGAGGCAAGGAGAAACATCTGAATCTGTTATTCGTACGCTGCAATAAGAGAGCTTTAGCTACATGTTTGTTTGGTGGAGTTTAATCAATATTGTGTGTGTTAATTCGGAGGTGTGACCCAGCCGTGACCTCTGACCTCTGGGACTCGCGGTCGTCGCGCGGTGTGTAGTTAGCCAGACAGTCCAGGATGAAGATCTGTCCCCACTCGGTGCACTCGTTCAGGGCCGTCAGCAGCTTGTTGATGGTCTGAGGGTTCAGGTCCAGCAGGTTACTATTGGGGTGTGACTCGGCGATCTCTGACAGAGCGGCTACAGCATTCGCTACCACCTGAGGGGAGGGGGGAGAGAGACACAGAGAGAGAGAGAGAGAGAGAGAGAGAGAGAGAGAGAGAGAGAGAGAGAGAGAGAGAGAGAGAGACACACACACAGAGACACAGAGAGAGAGAGAGAGAGAGAGAGAGAGAGAGAGGATTAACTATGGTGATTATTAGTGATCAGTTCCTGGGAACAGTAGTGATTAGTGATCCCTGTGCTCTAAATCACACTTTCTTCACAACTAATGAAGGTGGACGAGAGCTTAAAAAATATATATATCTCTGTAATTATTTTCCTGAGACACACAACACCTTTGTTTTGATGGGTGCCAATACTTTAATGTAGCGGACAATAAAACACGAAGGTCGTTGAGACGAAAAATTGATCAGAAAGCAGAAGTCAGTGAATCTGCAAAAACATTTTAACTCTTTATGACTTGTTTATAACTCTTTAATCTAAACCTTATACACGATCGTAACGAGGAAGACGATGAAAGATCTATAATTAATCCTGTAATTAAGTAATAAACAGGTTTAAATGCAGCTTTAACGTTGTCAGCGCCTACAGTGACTGCTGCTGATGGTGTGAGTGAGGTCAGGGGTGGAGGTGCCTCACCATGGGGTTGGAGTCGGAGATCAGGTCCTTCAGCGTGTCCAGGAAGCCCTGATCCTCCACCAGCTGTGCGTTGATGTCGTGGAGTTTAGCCACGCACACGGCCGCGGTCTTCCTCACGTAGGGATCCTCGTCCTTCAGACACTTGCGCAGGGGTTCGCACAGATACTCGGTGATCTTATCCACACGTATGCAGCCCATGGTGCGAACAGCCAGAGCTCGGATCAGAGGGTTCGGGTCCTCGCAGTCCTGTGGAGTAAAAAAAAAGAAAAGAAAAGAAAAAAAAAAGCGCTTTAATCTGCTGCCCTCTGGTGGCGATCCAGGGGAAATGTGCCTACGTCCATAGGCTACTTCACTTCCTGTTACATTTCTTTTCTGCAACTCTGAACAGTGCGTGTTAACGTTCACCACATTAATAATGATTAATAAATATGAGCTCAGCTATCAGACTGCCAACCTGAGAGAAATAAATATCAGATTTTATTACTATAGGATACAGAAAGCTGACATTTTTCTTGTGATGTCATTAGCAGTCTTAATCGGGTGACTATACGAATGTTTCTGTGTTAAGTGTCATTTAGTACATTAGACTTCTGCAGTGACCACATGGTGACATGATCACACACTGCTGTAGGACAGACAGTTAGTATTCATGTGATTTCTCAATGACGTTTTGTGAAGAAATCCGGTGTGTTCTGTGTGACTTGTTCGGACCTTGACGAAGGTGTTGACGGCCATGATGGCCATGTCGGGCTGGCTCTTGGCGTAGTTCATCAGGTACAAGTAGACCAGCTTCTTCAGCTCCAGGTTGTCTGTCTGCATGCAGTTCACCACGTCAGGAAACAGAGCGCTGTACAGAGACACAAAGACCGAGGCCAAACCGAGTCACGGTGAGGTTTAGGGCAGGACGACGGCACCTACGCTCACTGACTCTCGCTTATCTGACCGGAGTGAATATAAAACACTCTCAGCTGTAATACAAAATGAACCGAATAAAAAACACACACCATCATAAACCCAGTGACTGGGCTTCATGTCAGGATGTGTTACACAACCCTAGTGTTTCCTATAACACACACTGTGACAGCGGATACCAAACACACGCTGTAGTCCCTTGTGTTACACACATTAGTGTTCACGGTATGGATAAAGTTGTACTGAACACCTCATAAACACCTGATGTGAGAGATGTCACCTGTCGGGTTTAAGAGTAAACCAGAATATGTTTATGGTGTGTGTTTGTGCAGCATCTTAGCACTTTTCTTCCTAAACACACACACACACACACACTAGATGTCTCTTTATAACTGCAGAACACACACACACACACACACACACAAGAGGACTCGTCTGACTTCAGACTGTTTAATGCACAGCAGCAGTTTAACTCACCTGACATCTTTACCCACTGTCATGGAGGCGATCACCTTCTTCACCGCCTCCTTCTTCTTCTCCTTCTTATCACTGTTCAGCTCAGCCTTCAGCTCAAAGATCTCCCCTGGGAGAGCACACACACACACACACACACAATCAGCTTAATGTGTACACTGAATATTCCCATCTCTATGTGAAACTCAAAGTTTCTCACAGTCTGACTCTGTGAGTGTGTGAGAGTTTGTGTGGTGTGTGTGTGTGTGAGAGAGAGAGAGAGAGAGAAAGTATAAACACAAAACTGGGGCTTCAGTTCACCAGACTAGTGTGAACAGTTTACTCTAATAACTCAAACACTCCCACTAGACACAGCAGGAAATCTGTGCTGGAAAATGACTGAGAAGGAGGCGTGGCCTCAGTGCCTGTCAGTCTCAGTGAAGGAGGCGTGGCCTCGGTGCCTGTCAGTCTCAGTGAAGGAGGCGTGGCCTCGGTGTCTGTCAGTCTGCTATCCGTCCTAATTAAGAGGCTTAAGGATGTTTATTCTAACACTTTTTAAATATAACTAACCTTCCAAAGTTTTTATAAGCAAACAATAAATATAATGAAGTGAAAGAGTTTCATCGGTGAACTTAAACACAATCCTGCGTTCATCAAATCTGATA
Organism: Tachysurus fulvidraco; assembly: GCF_022655615.1. Classification (NCBI taxonomy): domain Eukaryota; kingdom Metazoa; phylum Chordata; class Actinopteri; order Siluriformes; family Bagridae; genus Tachysurus; species Tachysurus fulvidraco. The sequence goes on from NC_062526.1 coordinate 916,748, forward strand.
ATGAGATGAGATAAAAGTCGTGAGAGAAACAACTCCACGCTGAACCCAAACATTTCTGTATTCGACACTCCTGCATTATTAAACTCGGCCGAAACGGAGCTCGGATAAAAGAGTTCCAGCACAAACCTACCTTTCTTGGTGGTGGTGAAATATTTGGAGTCAGTCATCTTGGATCCTAAGCCTCTGTTTTCCTGCACAGAAATGAAAGAAGCGGTCAGAAGGAGAGAGTCCGTAAAGAAGGAGGGAGAGCAGGAAACACCAGAAGTGCAAGCTCATGAAAAATAAAGGAAGCTCGCAGTTCCTTGTCCCTGTGTCCGTCAGCTCTGAGATCTCCTGTTGCAGAGGGACAGACGGAGACGTGCTAAAGGGGACAAGACACTCCCGAAACGATTTTTTCCCTTTATTCAGCTGAAATATCGCACACACTCCTCAACACCACCCCCCCCCCCTCCTGCTCTGTTTCCTGTTATCCACATCCTAAATCCTGAACATCAGGACCTTTAGGAATCAGAGGTCTTCCAAACACAGAAAACAGGGGAATTAAATATCACACGTCTGACATCCTGCTCTGAAATGCAACTTTTTTCCCACTCTCACTGGAAGCAAGTGACAATGTGGAGCAAAACAAATACAGTTACAACAAATAAATTCAGCAAAGATCATCATCATCATCATCTACAGTAGAAACATACAGCTGTTTAAACAGAAGCAGCTGAAAACACCGGAGCTCCTCGGAGCACCGCGGCGAGAACACGAGTAAACAATTACACAACCTCTTTGTCATCCTGATGATACGATGACTAACTCTGGGCAGGTGGAAGGTGAGGGAGGAAGAGGCGGGGCTAGCAGCTCTGCTCCATGCTGATTGGTTACATACGGTATAACGATTCATACGACACGCGTACCTTGTATACGTACACGGCTGTACAGAACAAACACGGCTAAAGGAATTCTAAGCTTCTTCTATTGTTAAAATTAAGATCTTACAGCTGAACATGTTTAAGCAGCGAGGATGGAAACTACCTGTCAGTCATCCTCATAGTCCACTTATTGTGTTATACACACACACACACACACAGCAGCTTAAATTTAATATTATACTATACCATATGTACGTTTCCACACTTTAATTTATGGGCGTGGCTTATTCTTGTTTGTCATTGGGTGTGGCTTATGTGTGGGTGTGGGTGTGGCCCTGGGTTAACTGATAATGGCGACGATGAATAAGGTTTAACAGTTCAACAGAACACACAAACACAGTGTTAAACCATGTGTCCTCTATTAGGAGGCTCTACTACAGACACTGATGCCCGACGTCTCTCTAATATCAGCTACTATAAACAAACTGCCCCACGCTGCCGTATGACGGCCGAAAGGCTCCTGTTGGTTGCGGTGAAGCCGCTTTAGAGATCAGTTACAGCAGAGAAACTCAGGAAGCTTTATGTATTATTCATTACAGAAGAGCTGCCTGTGCTGCAGTGTCTATTAAACCAGGACGACGCTGAGAACACGTACACACTCGTTACCCTGAAATATCACGACATCTCAATCTTTACTGGACTTAAAATGTCATTAAATATCCGTTGTATGTGAAGAATAAACTGCTCAGGGACATGCTGATGTAGGACAATAATTAACTTCAGGGTGATAAATGCACTGTAGACTGAAAAAATTGACAAATAAACTTTATTTTAAAATGTCAAATGTAGAAGATTAAATAAAAATCCATAAAAACCTTAAACTAAAGTGTCCTCGTCAGTATTAATATACTTCTGTACTAATGAGTACGTCTGACCCGCACGGTGTGTTAGTGTGGATTTAATAAAACTGCATTACAAAAGTTTATTACATTATAAATCTGTGTCAATAACCACAGATTAATAGTCACACTTTTTGTGTTTAACACTTACAAACACTTAATTAATATAAAGTGACAAGTCATACACATTCACAGTTACTTTAAAAGCTAACTAGCTCCACAATGACAGCTTTAAACACCAGACCACACAACTAGCTTTACACACACCAGACCACACAACTAGCTTTACACACACCTCACGACACAACTAGCTTTACACACACCAGACCACACAACTAGCTTTACACACACCTCACGACACAACTAGCTTTACACACACCTCACGACACAACTAGCTTTACACACACCTCACGACACAACTAGCTTTACACACACCTCACGACACAACTAGCTTTACACACACCTCACGACACAACTAGCTTTACACACACCTCACGACTAGCTTTACAAACACCTCACGACTAGCTTTACACACACCACACGACTAGCTTTACACACACCACACGACTAGCTTTACACACACCTCACGACTAGCTTTACACACACCTCACGACTAGCTTTACACACACCTCACGACTAGCTTTACACACACCACACGACTAGCTTTACACACACCACACAACTAGCTTTACACACACCTCACGACACAACTAGCTTTACACACACCACACAACTAGCTTTACAAACACCTCATGACAAGCTTTACAAACACCTCACCACACAACTAGCTTTACAAACACCTCACCACACAACTAGCTTTACAAACACCTCATGACAAGCTTTACAAACACCTCACCACACAACTAGCTTTACAAACACCTCACCACACAACTAGCTTTACAAACACCAAACAACTAGCTTTAAACTAGCTGGTTTAGCTTCCTTGGTCATTTATCTAACTAATACCTAACACTAGTTAGTTTTATTTACATTTACAATAAGAGCATTTACATTTTTATTTACAATAACAATAATAATAATAATAATAAGCTCATGCTAGCGCAGTGGCTCAATGCTAAGCTAGCAAGTCCGCTAGGTTACATGTAAACATTCAGCCAAAAACCTAAAATAAAATCATAAACACAAACTACACGTGATAAAAACGTGTTTAAATACTTTAATACGTGTTTAAATACTCACACATAACTGACTTGCCCACTCCATTTTTGCCTGTTTGTTAATTTGATTGAAGCTAAACGACGCTTAAGGGCCGAGTGTTAAACGTCGCGTCCTGCACTAAGGAGTGCACTTGGTTCAGGCAGCACGTGACAGTGCACTCACTAGGGGAAGTGCGCATGTGTAGGGAGCACGGGGGCGTTTGGGACTCCGTCAGCTCGCTAAAGCTAACGCCAGTGACATGACCTTGTTTAGCCGGAGATTTAGAGCTATTTAAGCCGTTAATCCTCCTGCGCTGCCACACAGACGAACAAAACACCGGAGAAGCTAAATTTAGAGCTGATACACCGAAGTACAGCAGAAATAAGAGTAAAAGAAGAGCTCATCCTCGCAGAGCGCTTACCTGAGTGGCCTTTCTGTTCCTCTTACTGTGATCATATGAGTCAAGCTTCTGCTCCACTGCGCCCACTAGCGTACTACATAGTGCACACACTCTGTACACACACACACACACACACACACACACACACACACACACACACACACACACACACACACACACACACACACACACACACACACACACACACACACACACTGTACACATCACCATCATTCATGTCACACATTAATCTCACACACACTGTACACACACACTGTACACACACAGTACACACACTCTGTACACACACACACTGTATACATCACAATCATTCATGTCACACATTAATCTCACACACACTGTACACACACAGTGCACACACACTGTACACACACACACACTGTACACACACTGTACTACATAGTAAACACACACTGTGCACACACTGTACACATACACACTGTACACATCACCATCATTCATGTCACACATTAATCTCACACACTGTACACACACACTGTACACATACACTGTACACACACTGTACACACACACTGTACACACACACTGTACACATACACTGTACACACACAGTGCACACACTCTGTACACACACTGTACAAACACTGTACCACATAGTAAACACACTCTGTACACACACACACTGTACTACATAGTAAACACACACTGTACACACACACTGTACTACATAGTAAACACACACTGTACACACTCTGTACACACACACACACACACACACACACTGTACTACAAAGTAAACACACACTGTACACACACACACTGTACACACACACTGTACACACACACTGTACACACACTGTACGCACACTGTACACACACTCTGTACACACACACTGTACACACACTCTGTACACATACACACTGTACACACACACACTGTACACAAACACTGTACACACACACTGTACACGCACACTGTACACACACAGTGCACACACTCTGTACACATACACACTGTACACACACACACTGTACACACACTGTACACACACAGTGCACACACTCTGAACACATACACACTGTACATGCACACACACTGTACACACACTGTACACACACACTGTACACACACTGTACACACACTGTACACATCACCATCGTTCATGTCACACATTAATCTCACACACTGTACACACACAGTGCACACACTCTGTACACATACACACTGTACACACACACTGTACACACACTGTACACATCACCATCATTCATGTCACACATTAATCTCACACACTGTACACACACTGTACACACACTGTACACACACAGTGCACACACTCTGTACACACACTGTACACACACTGTACACATACACTGTACACACACAGTGCACACACTCTGAACACACACACACTGTACACACACACTGTACACACAGTGCACACACTCTGTACACACACACTGCACACACACTATACACACACTGTACACACTCTGTACACACACACACTGTACACACACACTGTACACACAGTGCACACACTCTGTACACACACACTGTACACACACACTGCACACACACTGCACACACACTATACACACACACTGTACACACACTGTACACACACAGTGCACACACACTGTACACACACTGTACACACACTGTACACATACACAATGTACACACACACATACACACTGTACACACACTGTACACATACACAATGTACACACACTGTACACACACTGTACACACACACTGTACACACACTGTACACATCACCATCGTTCATGTCACACATTAATCTCACACACTGTACACACACACTGTACACACACTGTACACACACACTGTACACACACACTGTACACACATTGTACACACACAGTGCACACACTCTGTACACATACACTCTGTACATTCACTGTACACATACACAATGTACACACACACTGTACACATCACCATTATTCATGTCACACATTAATCTCACACACTGTACACACACTGTACACACACACACACTGTACACACACACACACTGTACACATCACCATTATTCATGTCACACATTAATCTCACACACTGTACACACACTGTACACACACACACACTGTACACACACACACTGTACACATCACCATTATTCATGTCACACATTAATCTCACACACTGTACACACACTGTACACACACTGTACACACACACTGTACACACACTGTACACACACACTGTACACACACTGTACACACTGAACACCAACACGTGTGTATTAACATGGCGTTATTTACTGAGATGTAAAGCTCTATAATTCACACTAACTGCAGTCTAGTGTACTGATGACTACAGAAGTGTGTACTAACCCACAGCTGGGGCCTTTTTACTGGGCCACACTGTTATTTTGTGTAACATCTGGACATCCTACATCTACAGTCAGGTTTTATATGAATTATATACACGGTTATTTTCCTCCATCTTCATGTCCCTGTGTTTTATTCTTCTACTACACTAAATCCCACATGATGACGTATTAAACGACAACAGATCGTCACTTTTTATCAGTTTATAGTTACATCCTGTATGCAGTTCGTCCCGTCACCAAATAGAGAGGAATTAATAATCTACAATTTTATAAATCTGTGTATTATCAGCATAGCGTTCGTAGCTGGACGCGTCCCTGTGAACAAGCCGTTACTATGGAAACAAGAAGGACGGATTAACATTGCACACGTAAGTCGTATGTTTATTAGTACACAACTCACACACATCTCACAGGCTGTTTCTGAGTTCTCACAATCAAACTGTGTGTGTGTGTGTGTGTGTGTGTGTGTGTGTGTGTGTGTGTGTGTGTGTGTGTATGTGTGTGTGTGTTTGAAAGTTAATCTGGTAGCTGAAACCCCACAATCATTTTGGTTTTTAGAAAAACGCAGCTGCAGTTGTGAACTGAGAAGAGAAGGAAATTTCATAAACAAACCTGTGAACTGCTTAAAGCTCTAAAGCTTCTGTTTGTTGTTACACAGTGTGTACGCTATAAAATTACAGCACTGACCTCTGTGTGTGTATGTGTGTGTGTGTGTGTGTGTGTGTATGTGTGTGTGTGTGAGAGAGAGAGAGAGAAAACATGCTACATGCTATTGAAAATAAAATATGCACTTGGTTGTTGTCTGATTGTTAACGTTAGCTGGAAAGTTTGATGCTAATAAAACGATTCATTAGGTGGGGTCACGGTGGCTTAGCGGTTAGCACGTTCGCCTCACACCCTCAGGGTCGGGGGTTCGATTCCCGCCTCCACCTTGTGTGTGTGGAGTTTGCATGTTCTCCCCGTGCCTCGGGGGTTTCCTCCGGGTACTCCGGTTTCCTCCCCCGGTCCAAAGACATGCATGGTAGGTTGATTGGCATCTCTGGAAAATTGTCCGTAGTGTGTGAGTGTGTGAGTGAATGAGAGTGTGTGTGTGCCCTGTGATGGGTTGGCACTCCGTCCAGGGTGTATCCTGCCTCGATGCCCGATGACGACTGAGATAGGCACAGGCTCCCCGTGACCCGAGAAGTTCGAATAAGCGGTAGGAAATGAATGAATGAATAAAAATGATTAAAATGTTTAAAATTCACATCCACTATATTCACTGTATACAAAACACAGACACAGAGGGGAGTCAAACACATGAGCTTGAATTAACTCAAGGTACCAATTGATTCACTGATATATTCTGATTACTGTGTGATGAAGGAATCAGGGATGAATCGATTCATTTCCAGTAAAAACACAACATAATTGTGAAGTAATGTATAAGGTAAGGAAAGTATTTGAAAATAAGGTTTGATTCAAAATTTTCAACTAAAAAACACAATTCCAAGAGTCGACTCCTGACGTTTAATTTAAAGGAATCAAATCGAAAGAATCGACTCAGAATGTTTTGTTAAATGGACCGAATCGAAAGAGTCGACTCTGGAATATTAAGCTGAAAGAATCGAAAGATTTTTGTTTACTCCACATCACTACAGTTTAATAACCAAATAATATTTCATTAAATATTGTGTCCTGAAATCCATCTCTAGAAATATCTTATTGACTCAATGTTACATGAATCAAGCTAAAGGGTTTTGTCTGTGCTTCACTAAAACCCTTCTACACACACACTGTACTGTACACACACACTCTACACACTGTACACACACTCTGTACACACACACTGTACTGTACACACACACTCTACACACTGTACACACACTCTGTACACACACACTGTACTGTACACACACACTCTACACACTGTACACACACTCTACACACTGTACACACACACTGTACACACACTCTGTACACACACACTGTACTGTACACACACACTCTACACACTGTACACACACACTGTACTGTACACACACACTCTACACACTGTACACACACTCTGTACACACACACTGTACACACACTCTGTACACACACTGTACACACACTCTGTACACACACTCTGTACACACACTCTGTACACACACTGTACTGTACACACACACTGTACACACACTGTACACACACACTGTACTGTACACACACTGTACTGTACACACACACTGTACACACACTGTACACACACACTGTACTGTACACACACACTGTACACACTGTACACACGCACTGTACACACACTGTACACACACTGTACTGTACACACACTGTACACACTGTACACACACTCTGTACTGTACACACACTGTACACACACTCTGTACACACACACTGTACTGTACACACACACTGAACACACACACTGTACTGTACACACACACTGTACTGTACACACACACTGAACACACACACTGTACTGTACACACACACTGTACTGTACACACACACTGTACTGTACACACACACTGTACACACACACTGTACTCACACACTTTGTACTACATAGTGAACACTGAAGCTGTACTTTTGTGGTTGTGGTGCGTCACTAAAACCCTGGACAGAAAGCGAAGTGTGTGACGAGACACGGATTTGCTCCTGTGCTGATTATTTAGAACAAAGACACAGAGTCACAGGTGGGAGTTTGTGATGTGGAAAAAACATCAGCTTTATTATAAGAACTTTATTAACAGAGTAAAGTCCTGCCCCTGCCTTAATATTGCTAATTAACGCACACATAATTCCACCACTTCAGATTCCACAGTATGATTCATCACTGAACACAAAGAAAGATACAAAAAAGAAAGTCGTGCGGTTTGTGTAACGTGTACAAAATGATTTCATCAAGTGTACAAGAGAAAAAGAACACAATGAACTCGACTGTCGGCAGTAAACGGGTTCTGAGTAATGTACAGGTTTCTATACAAAGCTGAGCAGTGTGTGTGTGTGTGTGTGTGTGTGTGTGTGTGTGTGTGGGTGTGTGTGTGTGTGTGTGTGCGTGTACCAAGAAACTTCTAGACAAGTTAGAGATCTTGAAACGAAATGGAAAAGATTCTTAAGGTTCTTTAACTTCTGAAAAATGTTACTGATAATATTAATGGTCCTATGCAGAACTTTTAAAAGGTTCCACCAATCACCATCATTTTCATCACCACCTTCATCATCATCACCACCTTCATCATCATCATCATCATCTTCTACTGCATCACCATCACCACCATTTTCATCATCACCTTCATCATCATCATCAACATCACCACCATTTTCATCACCACCTTCATCATCATCATCACCACCATTATCATCATCATCTACTGCATCACCACCTTCATCATCATCTACTTTATCAACATCATCATCGTCCCTTTAACATCCTTAAAATCTGAATCGGGAATCAGTGTGTTTATAACATGCAAGCGCACACACACACACACACACACACACACACACACACACACACACACACACACACACAAACACAAACACACAAACACACCATGCACAAGTGATTTTGACTCTTTTGGCTTCCCATGTTGGACATGTCTTCATTCAGCACAAAGCAGTTTCCTCATCAAAACATTCATTTAAAGACAATCAGTAAACACAACCCTCATGGTCGGTGTGACTCAGTGACTTTATCTGTGTTTACGTCCACACATTAATAAACACCACACTGCTTACATGCAGGTTCTGTAGGTGTTTTTCCAAACAGGGAACAAAACAATGTGCTGAACAAACTGTAACGATTAAAGGTTACATAACAATAAAATGAAATGCCGTGACGGACGAAACTCTTTCTGGTCTTCCAGGTTCAGCAGTGTGTGTGAGATGAATCACAAAGTTCTGCTTCCTGATTAAGGTTTTAAACGACCAATGAATAAAACGAAAATCTAAAAACACCAAAACCTCCAGCAGCAACACCACCAAACACCAGTTAAACACCAGTTAAACACCAGTTAAACACCAGTCTCATCCCTTTTTAACATTACACACATTCTGTTTACCAACAAAACAACGCAAAACCTTCACATACACACTTCATTCATTCCAACACACACAGCTGGACATTTCACTCAGAACACTAAAATTATTTTCTCCTAAGAGACCATATCAGTGTCCTTCCACAACTCGGCCACCAGGTGGCGCCAAACACCTACAGGTCCACCAAGGCTCTGAAATGCTTCTGTCTCGTCAGAAATACGTCACGTGATTTGGGGCGGACTTTGGTCTCACGTGGTACCATGAGAGAAAATACATAGTCATCTTAGGGTGCAAGATCGCGCGCGCGCGCACACACACACACACACACACACACACACACACACACACACACACACACACACACACACACACACACACACACACACACACACACACACACACTCATACTCATACACACACACACAGACACACACTCTCTCACACTCACTCACACACTGACACACACACTCTCACTCACACACAGACACACACACATACTCTCTCACACTCACTCACACACACTCACACACACTTGTGCATTCTTTAAGGCAAGACAAGATGTCAGGGCAACATTTCTTACAGCAATATTGCATAGCTGAGGCAAAAACACAACAAACAAAAATGAACCAAACTCATATTTTAACAGCGTGAATATTTTACAGTTACAAACTTAAAGTCCAGTAAAATTCACAACATAAACCCACAATAATGAACATTTACACTTACATTACATAAACCTTATTCTTCTTAAAGAACATAAATACTTTATATTTACAGACAGATTCTTAGACATTGTAATATTTCTGTAAGCGAGTGAGAGTCCAGCGTGTTGGGTTACAGTTGGGTTACAGTTGGGTTACAGTTCCCGTAGTGTGTGGACGTTTCTGGATAAGCAGCTGTGAACAGGCGAGTTAACGGATTCATTGTAATTTACCGTATTTTCTGGTCTGGACTATATAACAAGATGGGAAATAAAGTTCACCAAAAAGCTGAATCTAGAACCCTAGAAAGTTCTTTAGAGACCCATAAAAGATTCTATGCCCATCAAAACATACAGATCAGTGGATTTACATCAGAAAACAAGAACGTTGAACATTTAAAAAATCTCTTCTTAAAATCAGAGCAAGATTAAAGAAGGTTCCTCAAAATGTTCCAGAGAACTGTTAAGGTTCTATTGCAGGTTCTTGCACTAGTTCAGTTGACTGCCTACAATTAGAATATAACTTAAAAAAAAAAAGAGCCTAAAACTGTAAAGTCGTTGAAGAACCTTTAAAAAAATCACATTCCAGCAAAATAGAAAAATAAATAAATAAAATAAAATAAAGCTGTTAGCCATTTAAAGAACCCTTCAGAATGTGAGCAGCTGATACTCAGCTGATTCTTTAACTCGGTCGAGTCTAGGCTTTTAAATTTGTGGAATAACTTTATAAGATGAGGATAAAACAAAACTACCCAGTGTTTGAGCCATTAAAGCCATTAAAGATCCCCAGGAACTGTTAATGCAAATTTCTACGTAGAAACATCTGTGTCGAAACGGTTCAGTGTAACTGTTCTGTGTAGCTACATTATTTTTACCCTTCTATTAAAAAAGAAAGGGTGAAACTAGAACCCATGACGTCCGTCGGTTTGAATTTGTTGGAGAACCTTAAACAGTTCTACACACAACCCTACAACAGAACACTAAAATCACTGAGGAAGACTTAAGGTCACAAATGAAGCGTTACAACACTTTAACTGTATCCTTAGGAATAGACACGGTACCCTACCACGGTTCATGGTTTAAGTTAGACCCATGAATATTTGACAGTTTTTTGAAGTCTTTTAAAATCCTACATGGCTGCAGTTGACTAGCTACAATTGATCTATTACCTTTGACTAACTTCAATTTAAGAGGTTTTAGAATGCTTAAGATTCTTGAGGGAGAGTTTAAAAGGTTCTACAGAATACCGTACAGCAGAGAGTTTTCTGTTGAACAGCTAGAACCATGAACAAGTCAAAGAACTAAGTTAAAGAACCATTTTTGCAACCGACGCTCAACAATGTTTGAGGGTCTTTAAAAGTTCCGTCAGGGTCTAAACTTCTAAAACTACTTCTATTTGACAAACTCTCAAGATTTATCTGCATTCCACAAACGTCTAGATCGACTCTAGAACCCTTAGGGATCTTTCGTTCGAATCTCTCGATTCTTCTATGTTGAGACTTAAGTGTAAGAGTTCCACTTTCAGGAAATGTTCTGGAAAGCTGGAACTTTGAACTTTGTTTAACCTCAAAATAGTTATTCCAAAATTCAGGGTTTATTTTATTTCTAGAACACGTGGCGGTTCTACAAAAAAACCTTAAACGGTTTCCACAGGGAAGAAGGTGCTAAATATAACATTTGTTTTAGTCTGGGTTAGAAATAAAAACCTGAATATACCCACAAATGGCGACAGATTTTTCTCAAACATTTTTTTCCAGAATTTATAGTTTGCTACCAGGCCAGAAAATACGGTATTAAAAAAAAAGCCCATGTGCAAGAAAATGCAAACGTCGTCTTGGTGCCGGCCTTCCTACGTTCCGCACCGGTCTGTGAGCGGTTCACGTCCACATCAAAAAGTCCTTAGAATGACAGCTTCAAATTCGGCTTCCTTTAGATTAAAGAACGATGGACAGGAAAAAAAAATAACCCACTTTGTCTTTTTAGAAGCAAGTTGCTATAGCAACCCCAAGTAAAAGCAGAAATAATTTGAAAGCCTTAACAGAACTTAAAATGTGATTAAAAAGCCGTTATCCGTTTTAGGTTTAGTCGTGACAACAAAGGGAAGGTTGTATTTGTCATATGCCTTTGTCCAAGCGAGGACGCTCTCCTACGACATACCGACTCATAAAGACAAGGACGTCATGGGAATCATGAGCACCAGTTTCTCACTTCCATGAGACGAGTTGTCACCATACTTTGCTCCCCAGAGTGACACATCAGACTTCTGTCGTTCAGTGAACCCTGTGCATTGTAACCAACTGTTTCGTCACCATTCTCATTTCCTACTTTTCATCTTCCTGATGTTTACAGTGTGAATTACCCAGAAAGGTTTCACAAGGAAGAGAAGAAAAACGCACAGCCGATCTATAAATATCCTGACAGTAAAAATAAATGACGTAACGTTAAGCTAAACGCATCCTTTGGAGGTTTTTCTCAGTAATCCAGTAGTCAGGCTCAGGCTGTGAGATATGTGGCATGCTTTAACAAAAGCTCATGCTAACACATGGCATCCTTGTTTAAGTGCTTTAGCATCTTTCTAGATGAGATTCACAGCTTTTAGACTTTCTCCTGTCATTATTTAGCCTTTGGTAGGTGCACAGGATTGTGTAAAGATTGAGAACTTGAATTAAGTCACTCTCATAGTTAACATGAACACCTATGACCTCCAGCGCACTTTACATCCAGTCATCCGGGTCCAGGCCGGACTCTGGCGAGAACGAGCGCTGCCTCGATCCTACGCTGGCTGATCTCCGTTGTTGGTGGATGACATTGCCAAAGACTTGATGGAGATTTTTGCGGGTGCGTGGTGATTGTGGCGGCGTCAGATTGCTGGAAGCCTTTTGTTGCTGTAGTTCTCTGTAACTGAGCGGCGTTGGGATGCGTGAAGGACTGTTCTCTGGCCTGTTGTCCGTGCGAGGTCGCATCCGTGGGCGTAATTTAAGCTTGTATAAGGAAGGTACCCTGTCTGCCTTTTTTTGCCCTCGTTTTGCCCGCAGGACCACGGTGCCATCTACATCTCCATTAGGCAGGGAGGACGGGGGGCTGCAGGAACCTTCAGAAATCGGCTCACTCAGGCTGAAACACATGGAAGAGCTCTCGCTGGAGGAGTCATTATATGAGCAGTCCTCTGGTGGAGGAGGTGATGGGAATGAAACTGGGAGTGGGATATCACTAGAGAGACCCTGGTCGTAGGGTAGATCTCGGCCATGACCATCCAAAGTGATATCGCCTTCCAAACCAGCCCATTCTGCCTGGGCTTCCATGGGTACTAAAGAGTGCAGAAATCCCTTGTGACCCCCATTTATCTGAAGATCAGCCTGGAGGTGGTTAGAGTGGAGTCCTGGTTCTCCTTCCTCCATGGAGCTTGAGATGGCAGGAAGCTTGCGGAAGCCACCGTTAGGAAGACCGGCTCGCATCTGGCTGTGCAGCAAAGTTGGAGGATCTTCTAAAGCACAGCTCCGGGCACCATTAGAACGCCTTGTCTCACGCAGGTCAGGCAGGATTCCCACTTTCCCCCCTACATTCAGAGAGGAGGACGAGGAATTAGAAGATGAGTAGGCTGAATCTGCTACATTAGTGTCACCTGATGCCCTTGAGCCTTGCTGAGAGATTGGGAGCTGCACTGATGCTTCATTTGTTTCAGGCACTCTGGTCTGGCCCGTGTTGGCAAGAAACTCAGCCTCAAAGTTGCGATACAGCTCAAGCTCACGTTTTGGATCAAGAGTGGGTAAAGAATGTAAGCTGAATCCAATCCCCATGTCATCCTGGGGGTCTGACTGATTTCGGTGAACCCATTCTTTCTGAGTTGGCCTTCCTGATACCCGTGGTGACCGTGGTGGGTGGTGATGGGGTGACCTCTGTGTGGACCTGGGACTTGAGTGTGGAGAGCGCCGACCAGGCTGTGAGATGGGGGGAAGCAGTCTCCGATTCCCCACTGAGGGTGAGCGTGGGGCAGGGGGCCGTGGGGCTACTGTGCTCTTCTTCATAGGACTTCCGATGACCCCTTTAACCGGTGAACTAGAGGCTGAGGGGGGCATTTGTCTTTTAGAGAACCCTCCATTTAGCCTAGGTGAAGCTGGAAGTGCCTGCTTAGATCTTGGGTCATCCTGGGCATCTCTGTGGCGAGGTGAAGCAGGTATGCCTTCGCTTCTTCGCCCATGTTGTGGAGATTTGCCCTGGCTGAGTGAGCGGGAAGTCTGGAGCCTTCGGGGCCCATCTGACCCTAAGGATCGCCCTCTCTCAAAACGTGTGCTGCTGTTTTGAGGCGGGCAGGGCTTCATTTTGCCTGGTGAGGTGGGAGCAGGTGCAAGACGTTCTCTGGAAGTGCTGCGAGTTCGTGGTTGAGGAGGGCGAAGAACAGGAATCTGTCCGGCACCCCCCGCTGTTCGTGCAATCTCATGCTTGCCTTCTTTTCGGTTGACTAAGAAGACGACCTCATCTCCGTTAGTGCGACGGGATCCTAAAGACAAACGCCCTCCTCCACCTACTCCACCACCTTTAGAGGAGGCAGTAGATGAGTCACTATCTCCAGAGAGACGACGAGTTAAATGTGAAAGATTGTCTTTATTCCTGAAAGACAGACAGAAAGATATATATAGAGAGAGATTAGTGGAAGGACTAAAGAGACCCTTCTTCAAATAGGGTTCAAACATGTCTCCAAAAGAGATCTCTGGATACAATTGAGCAGCCATTAAACTTGTGGCTTTAAGTCGTTGGGGAAGTCGTGGCCTAATGGTTGGAGAGTTTGACTCCTAACCCTAAGGTTGTGGGTTCGAGTCTCGGGCCGGCAATACCACGACTGAGGTGCCCTTGAGCAAGGCACCGGCCCCCCAACCCCCCCACCCCCCCATCAAGAAGATGATGATTTAGATATAAAATATTCTGACCCTGACTCAGAACCGAACCTGCCTCGGACGATCTATTAGTAGCGATGGGACACTCATTACCCTGGACATGTGGCACCAAATGGATTGAGGTGAAAGTGCAATGCGAAGCATCCCAGGAATGATATTGTGAATGGATCAAGCGCCTGTTTGGCAGATGTTTCCCCTGAGACTCACACTGACAAAAACGAAAAAAGGAAAAATATGATTGTGTTGAATTATTACGAGAAAACCGAGAGATCTCAGCTCATCTCAAACTCAAATGTACGTAGACTAGTGACAGTGACAAGGGACTGAAGAATTTGTACAGATCGTAAAATGTAGTGTGCTGTTATAAAGTGAGTAATAACCGATATGGTTAAGTGTTAAGCGTCCTGAGGAAACTCTAGCCATGCTGGCTTCTTCCCAAAACAAACCCTCCGCCTTTGCACTGAAACAATGGCGTAACATTGACGGGACAAACAAATCGTCCGAGTGAAAATAAACCTTATTATCCTTATCTGCAAATGTCAAGGCTAATTCTGTAAG
>NC_062526.1:947582-977582 GCF_022655615.1 Tachysurus fulvidraco
GTGTCTGTGTGTGTATATTTCTGTGTGTGTGTCTGTCTGTCTGTCTGTGTGTCTGTGTGTGTATATTTCTCTGTGTGTGTGTGTCTGTCTGTCTGTCTGTGTGTGTATATTTCTGTGTGTGTGTGTGTGTGTGTGTGTGTCTGTCTGTCTGTATGTGTGTCTGTGTGTGTATATTTCTGTGTGTGTGTGTGTGTGTCTGTCTGTCTGTGTGTCTGTCTGTCTGTCTGTCTGTATGTGTCTGTGTGTCTGTGTGAGTGTCTGTCTGTGTCTTTTTGTGTGTGTGTCTGTGTGTGTATATTTCTGTGTGTGTGTGTGTGTGTGTGTGTGTCTGTGTGAGTGTGTGTGTGTGTGAGAAACAAACTCCTGTCCTGGAGATGTGAGAAAGCTTTCATTTCCAGCTTCACCCCTGACTCACACACACACACACACACGTGTCTCTTTACAGGAAACAATGTGTGTGTTCTACAGTCACAGCTGCGTTACAGTAATCTAATCAACACCTTCTGTCCAATCAGGACGCAGGGTTCATCAGTGCTGTGATGTAATAGTCGCCGCTCTCTCCTCAGACAACAGAAGGTTTTATCTGGGAACCTGATTAGAGTGAGTGTGAGGGCGAGAGCTGGGGGTCATGATCCACTCTGATGACTTCTCCTGAAACTGGCCACGCCCACAACAAACCTAAAGCGACCTCGATTAAGGGTCTGATCTCCTCTCGAGGTCGTGATGGATTTGTACACCGTAACTCAACGTCCTCATTGTTCATTACATCATGTTCCTCGGTCGGTTTCTCCTTACTGGAGCTGGATCTCCTCGAGAACTTTGGCTGTTAAACACGAGCGTGTGAAGTTTATTACAGAACTTTATCTGTTTATTAGAACCTTAGTGATGTGTTGTAGACATCAGCAGCGTCTCGTGCATGAGGCAGCTGTAAGACGCTAAGTTACGGAGCCTGTGACTGCTCTTTATTTGTCCATCTGCAGTACTACAGAACTCAGATGGTCAAAACCACAGAGTGTGTGTGAGCTCACAAAGTCCCCAAATATAAGTGACGTGACACTCGGCTAAGTGCGGTGACCCATACTGTCTGCATTTAACCCATGCAAAGTGCACACACACACAGTGAACACACACAGCAGTGAACACACACACACAGTGAACACACACACAGCAGTGAACACACACACACAGTGAACACACACACACATACAACAGTGAACACACACACAGTGAACACACACACACAGTGAACACACACACACACATACAACAGTGAACACACACACACACACATACAACAGTGAACACACACACACAGTGAACACACACACACACAGTGAACACACACACACAGCAGTGAACACACACACAGTGAACACACACACACACAGTGAACACATACACACACACATACAACAGTGAACACACACAGCAGTGAACACACACACACAGTGAACACACACACACACACAGCAGTGAACACACACACACAGTGAACACACACACAGCAGTGAACACACACATACAACAGTGAACACACACACAGTGAACACACACACACACACACAGCAGTGAACACACACACAGTGAACACACACACACACATACAACAGTGAACACACACACAGTGAACACACACACACAGCAGTGAACACACACACACACACACACACACCGTGAACACACACCCGAAGCAGTGGGCAGCCATTTATGCTGCGGCGCCCGGGGAGCAGTTGGGGGGGTTCGTTGCCTTGCTCAAGGGCACCTCAGTCGTGGTATTGCCGGCCCGAGACTCGAACCCACAACCTTAGGGTTAGGAGTCAAACTCTCTGCCTAATGAGTAGATTTTTGCGTACATTTGCGTAGATTTTTGCGTACATTTTTTTTTCGGTACTTTTTGCGTCCACCCCTTTTTTAAAAATCTAACTAACACACCTTTAATGATTGAAGTGTTCAGTAGCTCCAGGTTGTGTGTGTGTCGCTACAGCTTAATTACAGCTTAATTACAGCTTAATTACAGCTTAATTACAGCCTAATTACAGGTTAATTACAGTTTAATTACAGATGTTAATTACAGCTGTTAATTACAGATGTTAATTACAGCTCCACACCTGTGGCTTTTATATTTATAGTAATCTGTTCATCAGATGAAGTGGTGTTTAAATATGAACCCAAACGTTTGTTGGTTGATCTACGAGGTTCATGTCAAACTGCCCAAGACGACGGAATCTAACTACCAAATTAACCCTTTACGCCCTCCTGCACCGGTCCGATCTCATTTACAGTTTCCAGTTTAACAGGAAGTGTCTGATACTCAACAGCGAGATCAGGCTGTAGAACGTTTAGTGATCTTCATCGAGCTCTGATAACCTTTCTGCTGTTGTCACGACTACCGTCATGAGCCGCGTGTCGGGGCTAAAACTTTACGCTTAAGTATTCACTGATCTGTAAAAACTGCAGAAAGCTGGAACACAAGCAGGACCTTCAGCAGAACCTTCAGCAGAACCTTCAGCAGAACCTGTGGTGACCTGAGAAGACTTTAAAACCAACCTGGTTAGTGTTCATGCTCAATAAAGGTCTGCAGGAGTACAGGATGTCTCTCTATCTCTCTAAACGTCATGTGGCAGAGAGGTGAAAGGTCAGTGTGGGTTACTGTGAGGAGGTACCGTGAGGATCGCTCGAGGCTCAGCGAGGTTGAGTGTGTGATGTAATTAGATTCATTTAGACATCGCCTTCAGGTCTGCGATTTTTAACTGTTAGATGGGTTCAACATTTTACCCCCTGAGCTCAATCCCACCTATTATAATGAAGCTCCGCCCCCTGGATCTGTGGTGACCTGGAAGGTTTTATTGTATCTTTAACGCCGCTCTCGTTATTTCATAAAATTTACGAACCACAGTGATTTGAGAAGGTCCGAGAAGGTCGGACACTCGCGTGGACACTCACTAATCAGAGCTATGACCTCTGACCTCTGTGCTGGACCTGACCTTTCACTCACACACACTCACACACACTCACACACACTTGTGTAAGGACTATTTAGTGACGTTCACACACTCACCAGCTCGTCCAGGTTGCGCATGTCACACAAGATCCTTTTCTGCTCTTTCCAGTTGTTGATGAGCTCCGGTTCCAAATCACTGTTCCTCTTTTCCTGATGAAATGTTCTGCTGCTTGGTTTGTTGCCGTTCTCCTGCAGGTTCTCCTGGTCACGAATCTCCTCCTCGATCTCCTCCTCGAGCTGCACCAACATGGGGGCGGGCATGCCGAACTTGGCCCCTCGGCGCGCCACCTCCAGCAGGCACAGCACGAAGTTCTTTTCATTGCAGCGCTCCACCAGGTCGTTGGTCTCGAACATGAGGACGTCTTTGATACGCAGCTCGTGCCTGCACCAGCCGATGAAGTTGGACACGTTGTCGCGCGCTACAAACGATCCAGGAACCACGTTGCGTGACTGGAACGCCACGTCCCGTCTCGGAGCGATGAGCGTCGAGTCCGGGTGCTGGGACAGGAACTCCAGCGCGGTGCGGTTCACGTTGTTGCTATGGCGACAGAGAGCACAGCCAGTCTCCAGGCCCTCCATGAAGGTGTCGGCCGTGATGTCTAGATCGTACAGACCGTTCAGCCACTCGGCCAGGTCCTCCTTCATGGCGTACAGGTATTCCTCACTGGACTTAAACGGACGGATGCTTTTAGAAGCAGCGCACTGGATGTTGCTTTGGTCGGCCATGTTGTTTCTGATCAATGAGAGCGTTAATAAAGGCACAGAGTGACGTCTGATTGTCAGGATGACTGAGTCTGCTGAAAGCACGATAAAGACAAGAACATCACTCACTAGAGGTGTTCGATATGTCCAAGCAGTGTGTGTGTGTGTGTGTGTGTGTGTGTGTGTGTGTGTGTGTGTGTGTGTGTAATCAGCACACTCTGGAAGCAGCTGTGAAGGATCCAGATGTGCGTGAGATCCGTGTTTCCACCAAACGCCACATTCTCCTGCAGATATTCAAGCTCCTACAGGACGGAGAGCAGAAACACAAACACTTACACACGATAAAGACTTCACGCTGTGTTAGTTACAGGTGTTGGACCTGACGCAACACACACGAGTTCACACAACACTGTGGTGTCGAGTTTATCATGAAGACTAAACTTCAACAATGTAGTTAATCAGTTCTTATCTTTCAGCTCAACACTGTAGTGTGTGTGTGTGTGTGTGTGTGTGTGTGTGTGTGTGTGTGTGTGTGTGTGTGTGTGTACTTAACACCAGCCCATCAAAGCTGTAACCTTATATACATTATTAACATTAAGACTCAATCCATCACTGAACATAGGGATTTAACACAGAAACATTTTCTACATGTAGGTGTTAATTCCTCACACCCAGAGGGTTAGTTACCTCAACACCGAACATGTTAAAGGACATTAGAGATTATTTAATACAGTAGCGGTGACAAACACTTTATAGTCCCTTTATGTCTGCTCTATTACATGTGATAATTCAACACTGTATAAACTCTATAAACATTATAACATTATAAACACTATAAATGTTCTAACTCCACACAATCAAACTGTAAATAGTTAAATCACTACTGTGTGTGTGTGTGTGTGTGTGTGTGTGTGTGTGTGTGTGTGTGTGTGTGTGTGTGTGTGTGTGTATTAATAATTCGGTCGAAGTGTTTAGTTTGATCTACTTCTCAGCACATCTCAGACCTCAGACAGCTTTAACTGCTTCTTTCATCACAAATCTAACACAAAATTCCCCTGAAATGTCGCTCGTTATTTAAATGGAGACAGTTTGTGTTTATGGTGTTTATGCAAAACGCTCTGATCCTGTCTCACTGTCGGAGGGGACGTTAAAGCCTAATCTCTCTCTCTCTCTCTCTCTTTCTCTCTCTCTCTCCCTCTCTCTCTCTTTCTCTCTCTCTCTCTCTCCCTCTCTTTCTCTCTCTCTTTCTCTCCCCTTTCTCTCTCTCTCTCTCTCGCTCTCTCTCCCTCTCTCTCTCTCTCTCTGTGTCTGTCTCTCGCGCTCTCTCTACCTCTCTCCCCCCCCGTCCCCCCTCCCCCTTATAAAGGATGAATGTAGCGTTATGAACGTTAAACACTTGTGAGAGCTGAGTATATGAATCCTATCTTCTTACCCGACATGATGCTGGTGTTCAGCTGTATGTGTCACTGTAACCATGGAGTCCTGAACTTATCTCTGTCCTGAGTCCCATCACACTGTCCTCGGTCCATAGTCCTCCAAACGTCCTCGTGTAATCACCTCCGTGTGTGTGTGTGTGTGTGTGTGTGTGTGTGTGTGTGTGTGTGTGTGTGTGTGTGTGTGTCAGCTATCCATGGCCCGCTAGATTCCCTTTCTCTCCCTCTTTTCTCTCCCTTCTCCCATCTGCGTGTCCTGTGCGTGTCAGCACACTGCTGCCGTTCCCGGTGTGATGAAGGCGTGATGAAGGCGTGACTGTTCGCTTAGGGGAAGAAAAGAAAGCCCCGAACTGCCCTCTGTAATCGGCCTTTAAAGAGACAGGAGAAGCTTTCGGGCTGCGTCCCAAATCTCTGCGCGCTCCCTACATAGGGTCCTGTGTGGAACAGTGACGTCACCGAGGCACGTAGTCCCCTACATATCTACTGCAGTGTTGTTTGGAACACGACCCTCGGTTTAGTGTAAATAACGAAAGCAAACTAAAACGTTTAAACTGAATAAACACACAGACACTCAGTGTGTTTATGTAGTGGGAGGATTAACTCTGACATCTACAGCGTTTACAAGGTGTTATAACACTTATATTCACTTATAACGCCTACATACTGATACATGTGCACGTGGATAGCTACAGACACACACACGCACACACACATATACACACACACACACACACACATATATACATACATACACACATACACTCACACACACATATACACAAACACATATACATACATACACACACGCACAGACACACATACACACACATATACATACATACATACACACATACATACATACACACATATACACACAAACACATACAGTATATACACAAACACACACATATATACATACACACACACATACATACATACACACACGCACACATATACATACATACACACACATACATACATACACACACATACACACGCACACATATACATACACACACATACATACACACACACGCACACATATACATACACACACACACACACATACACATCAGTCTGTCTAAAGGACGTACAGCATCAATAATCAGACACTGTTTAAAGTTTTAAGAAAATAATCCTTTCTGTGGTTTGATGGACCGGATTAACTTTTTACTCTCCCCATAACATCACCCAACTGATTTACTCCTCATACCACAGCAACTCTGGGCTAAAGAACCATATTCATATGCACGGTGCACATGAACACGCTGTTGCTATGGAAACAATAAAAGCCCTTGTGTCAAAGCTGCTGCTACAGAACTCTAATCAACACCTTCTAACCAATCAGAGTCCAGAGTTCAGCATCGGTGTAATTATATAGAATAATTTCACACACACACACACACACACACACACACACACACACACACATCAAGAGTCAGTCTCATCCAGACAGGAAGTGAATCAACATTTTTCAAAGTCCTTTAGGAACAATGCAGTATGTGAATAAGCCGCAACACAAGAACTTCAGTCTCTCTCTCTCCCTCTACATTATAAACCCAGCTTTGTCTTCATCATGATGAGCTGCAGATCACTGGCTCTAACAGTGTGTGAACGTTTTCTGGTTCCAGAAGGAGGCCCTTGTTTTGATTTGAAATGCGTCGGTTGTTGCTTTAAGAGAGCAGAAGGAGGGGTGGAGAGAGGGAGAGAGAGAGAGACAGACAGACAGAGAGCGAGCATCATTTCAGAGGGCTGGATGAATCAGCTCTTCTACACAAACACCTCCCTATTGTCTATCCATGAAAACATATGCATATGAAACATTCTCTCTCTCTCTCTCTATATATATATATATAAAATATATATTCTATAATGAGTAATTCATTCTGAGCTCCTCAGGTGTCTTATGGATGAAACCAGATCCAAGAGCTTCATGACTTCAGGCTTAACGTAGCAGCAGTTTCTCACAGTTCTGTCATCCAGGAACGTGCAGACCAGATGTTCAGCTCTCCACATTAACCTCAAAGCTTTTCCAGCTGCTCTCACTTCACAACAACATTTTATAAAAAGCTTTAGATCCAAGTGTAAAGTTTATTCATTTTCTATGTATAACAAACATGTAGCTACTATTTGAACGAACTGATTTCATGCAGAAACCTTTATAAGGTCAAGACAAACTTTTGACCAAACAAAGTATTAAAGCCTCATTTCCAAGAATAAATACCAAATCAGATCCTCATAAGAACGTCAGCATTCCAGGACCCATTCCTTCTCAGCTTTTAAACACTGCAAGGCATTAAACTGCATGTAAAATCTCAGATGTAGCATCAGACAGGGACGCTGACAGTCGGAATAAAGAGAGACAGTGACACCTCGTGGTGAAAGTGTGAACTGCGCAATCATTGGTAATGTCCTGTTTTACAGGAGCTTTTTTCAGAACTCTTGTGTACAAAAGTGTAAAAATAAATGTCTAAATTTTAAAAAGTTTAATAAATCCGACGGTACAGAGTTTTATTTCACTGAACCCTTTTCAGAGCCGTTTCATGAGTTCACAGCGGCCAATAAAAGCCACTAAATCTGTGGTCCATATGGAGCAACCACCACCACTGAGGTCCGGTCTTCGTGTACCGAAGACAGGGAACACCACACAACGTTAAAAAGTAAAGCCAGTTGAAGTTTATTTAAAAAAACAAAAAAACAGGTTGGAAAGTACATAGCAGTACAGAAGGGAAGTGGTTATAATACTACAAAACAAAACTTGACAATATTGAAATTTACAGAGAAAAATGAAAGAGGTCTAAAAAAACAACAAAACACTAAACCCAAAAAAAAAAAATCTAATTAAACTCCTAAATCAAAAGGTAATAATGAAGCCACACAGGCAGATGTGAATGTGGATAACCATGTATAAATATGGACTAGGAAATAAAAAGAGCATTTAAAAAGAAGCTTCTAAAACACGTTCATCAGTGTGAATGGGCGAAATGCTTCAGTACGGTCTGTCTCTGCGCTCCTGACGCTGATCCCTAGAGAGAGAGAGAGAGAGACACAGAGAGAGCTATCATTATCTTAACTTCAGAAAACATGGAAGCTTGTGAGGGAACAACTGTTTAAAGCTGCTATAACATGGACAGGAACCGTTTCGCTTCAGATGTTCTGCTATGTTACAGACAGTTGGTGGCGCTGTTGTAAGAAATTCAACCTTAAAAGCATCGACAAACTTCACCAAGGTTCTGATTATTTTTCTCTGTCCTGTGTTTATTATTAATGTTATACATCTACACATTTTTCCATAAAGGGGAATAAATAAATAAATAAAATTCGTTAACCTGTGAGTCAGCGTCATACCTCATATCCATCTTCCCTGGTCCCATTCCTCGCCTCGCTCCGCGGTCCATCGGAGGTCCTCCCCGCATTCCTCCTCTAAATCCCCCACGGTCCATCCCACCCCGGCCGCCCCTAAAGCCTCCGGGTTCACCGACCCAGCCTCCACGCATTCCGCCTGGCCCACCGCGGTCCATCCCTCTACCCCCACGAAGCATCCCGCCGCGGCCTCGATCTCCTCCTAAAACACACACGTTATACACCATCACCAGGGAACCGATTATTTCTCGTGTTAACAGTAGAACCAATTTCAGCTAGTGTCCAAATAAAACATTAATAAACTGGTTTTAACAATAAAGAAATATTCCTTCATAAATGTTAAATAATCAGATACAACAATAGTATTGGCTTTATTTTAGTTCGATTATAACACTTATAAAATCATCCCTATCTGCTTTAAGTGAAAGTGATCACTCACATTTGAAGCATGAGAGAAAGTCAATTAATTTTTTTTACCAGGGTGCCAATAATTCTGGAGTTGACTGTCATCAGGGGGACATGAAGCTTCAAAGTGAAAGTTTCATATTCAAAGACTAAAATAATTAAACTGTGTGCGGTTAAGAGAGTAGTAGTGTTGTATAATAAGAGGTTTTATCACGCGCATGTGTGTTACCTGGAGGAGGTGCCATGCCCTCAGGTCTTGGAGCTTTGCACTGGTTGCACTCGGTCCTCCAGGCAAAGTTCTGGTTCCCGCATCCACTGCACACACACACACGACAGGAAGTGAATCACATACACTAAACCTAACTGCAGTCGTGTGTGTGTGTGTGTGTGAGAGAGAGACACTCACGGGTTGGGGCACTCCCAGTCTCCAGCTCTCTTTGGGACGTTGTTGGCGCCCGGTGGCCCTCCCCAGGCCATGGCACCCCGAGGACCCCCACGGGGAGGGAACCCACCCCTGTCTCCTCCGCGTCCCATCATACCTGCTCAGAGCAAAATGAACCAAATGTAATACAAAATAAATAAACCTACACTAAAATGGTCAAACTAAACAGACACAATACCAAGTGTTTATAAATAATAATGAAAGTTTTAAGTCTCTTAATGGTCTCAATACAGAAGGGTGTGTGTGCGTGCGCGTGTTAGGGTTAGCTGTACCTCCACGATCCATCATGTTCGGACCTCCTCTCATGGGCATTCCTCCTCTCATCAGCCCTGGGACGGTTTTCCTCCGTGCCATCGACACGTTCAGCCTCCGGCCCTGGAACTCCTTACCTGGATGCACAGAAACACATAACACAGATATTAACACAAATAACACGTGTGTGCTCGAGTGTGTGTGTAATACAGAGCTGTACAGTGAGAGACTCACCGTTAAAGTGTTCCACAGCGGCTCTGGCACATGACGGCTCATCGTAGGACAGAGTGGCGTCTCCCTTCGGTTTGCCAGAGTCTTTATCAGTGTAGATGTTGATTGCCGGTTGGTTCAGGCGGCGGTTTATCTGTGACGAATACAGTTCCCAAAAGGTCACATTTATGTGCATGTATATAAAACACAAAAGAAAAAAAATCTTAATGCTTTAGACTCCAGGTCTAAACCCTAAACCGGTTTATCATCATCAGGAGTGTGTGTGTGTGTGTTCATGGTCACCAGAGCACTCACCCTTATGGTGCCAGAGTGTTTAAAGAAATCAGCCATCTCGGGCAGCGTGGCCTTCTCAGTCAAGCCGGTGATGTAGATGGTGCTGTTCTCAGACTCGTCCTGCTCTCCTGGGTGTCCTGAGAGGCAGAAATAAACAAACGTCAATACGGAACGTGACGTCTAAACGGATAATCAGGTGCGTGTGAACACGAAAGACCCGATACTCACCTTCCATCCCATCCCTTAAGGCTCCTGATGTCCAGAGAACGAATAAAGGGAGAGAAAGAGAGGAGAAAAGAAGCGTTATGTCCGACAGGAGCGACTGAGCGCGACTCTGAAGGCAGTATTTGGTAAATTACTTGGCCGTGAAGTGGCGTGGGTTTTGGACTTTAGGGTTTCTCTGCACGAGACAATTTTTTAACATAAACATAATAATAAAAAACACCCCAAAAGTAAAAACATCCTGAAAGGACGTCGTTTCAAATAAACCCTTCAACAAAAGAAAAAAAGATGAATCCCCGTTTTTAAATAAATTGACACCATAAATTGGCGCGGCAACAGAAAAAAGGTTACTCGGGTTTAAACGATTAGAGGACTAAGCCAGTGTAATACTCTGTAGTAACTTACCACCAGGCTTACTGAAGCCACCTCTGTCTCCAGCCATGCTACGAATGAAGATAGGTGAAATTCCATTAAGTCTTGAAACCAAGGGGACTTCAACAGCGCATGGACAAAACTCACTCATCTATGTTTTTTTTTTTTATCCATGAAAACCCCTCATGTAATACCTTGTGGTTTGGATTTGATGTTAGCAAAATTATTGTCAAAGCATAACATTAAACACACAGATGAACACAACTATAACAACAAAAAAAAGTTATAACAGTGATGGATAAACAACAGAAACTTTACGGTAACACGTATAAAAACACAGCTTTACCCTTTGAGCAATTTTAGTTATTTTGTTGGGTTTTTTTTTTAAATAAATAAATCAATATTACATCAGAGTTAAAATAAATAAATAAATAAATTCTTGATTTCAGCGAGTTTTCCTTCACCCCTGTGAGCTGCTGGCTTTGATACGGTAAGAAGGACCTAAAGTAATGACGTTCTGTTACCTGTAGCATACAAATATGACAAAAGGCGTTAAAATGAGACTTGGAAAAAATAATAATAATCATCATCATCATCATCATCAGAGTGAAAACACAAACCCATGTGGAAACACTGCAAAGCTGCAATCTCACTCAGAAATTGGAACTTTGAGCGTTTCCCAACAATATTTCTGTTTGAATGGAAAACAAGGTGTGCGGGTGTTCGCGCTTACCTTGTGAGATTCGATAGTTATACTTAAGGGATATAAAGAGGATTACTGACTTGTACACAGACCGGACGTGCGGCTCCTCTTCGGGACATTCGAACTCACGGATACGTTTAGTCTCAGACTTTAAAACATTTAATCGCAGCACAAATTGTTAAAAAAAAAAGTTATAACTCGAGACTCGTCCGTGTTAGGATTCTGAATCAACATTAATTATTTACTTAAAAAAAGAAAAAAAAGTTTCGCTTTTTGACAAAACACCAAAATAGACCTGAAAAGAAAATTCCCATTAATCAAATATTTGACAAAATGGTCAAGTCTTCAGCTAAAATAAAAAATAAATAAAATAAAGCCTAAAGTAAAATGTTTTAGATTCTGGGTTTTTAAATATAAAACTTAAATAAAATTAAAACCATATTTTTTTCCCCCTCTTACCATTCCATGGGTTTATTTTTCTGGCCATTCTTTTATTAAATAAATAAATAAATAAGATAATAAATTAGCCCAATGGTATGTGAATACTTTCACAAAAGTAAAAAAAAAAAAAGGTTTCTAATGATTTGTGTTTTATTACTTGGATGTATCCTCTTGTATCTGTAAGCAGCGATTGCTGGGCCCAAGCACCAAGAGTTTCAGCCCTGTGAAAAAGTTTGTTCCAACCAATATTTAGCAAGTGGGGGTTACGACACCTCGTCACCAAAGTCAAAGGGTACAATTGTTAAATTTGCTGCTCTTAAGAATGTCTGAAATCTGGTGCATGGAGGTGAAACTGATGACCAACATCTCTTATGACACTGTGCACCAGTGCTGTTAGGGTTCTTGTAAACTTTGAGGCACTTGCTTATGCTCATAAACCTACACAACCTGAAGAACAAGGCATGGTAGGTTTATGAACATAAGCAAGTGCCTCAAAAAAGTTTACAAGAACCCTAACAGCGCTGGTGCACAGGTCCTAACGAACTGTAATAAACTGTCCTGATGAATGAAGGGAAAGTTTTAGGTCAGATGCTCTGGTATGTATTAAAACGTTGGTCCAGCCCGTGTTTGAGGAGGATCTGTTAAATCTGATCTCCTGCTAGGAACAGAAAACCAGCAGCAGAGAAAACACACGTTTCTAGAGACAATGTTTAATGGTGATGAGTTGCTGCATCTGCAGATTTTGATAATCATCTACATCTCAAGAGGAATTTCGTGTTATTACTCCTTTGAAACAAGCAGGAATCCTGCATGTTCCTCTCAGATTCTCAGACCTTATGGATGCGATTCTGACCTGGTTCCTAACCATGAGAGACCTCTTAAAAGAGCTCCAGGATGGTGTCTAACGTAACCTACATGTTATTTAGATATTTGGAGACAGGACCGAGACAGTTGTAGGTCTCTGTGATGTTACTGTTTCTAACAGACACCTGGACCGGACTCCACAAAACCCATGACCACGTCATCTGGACCTTCTCCGGTCGTTCTGTGGAAGCTGAAGGTCGACCCTGAAATGCCCAGAGTCTGCGCTCACCCTTTATTATTTGAGGACTGTAGCATCATAAAAGTCAACCGCACTTCTAATTAATTATAATAAAGCATTTTTACAGTCCAGAAGAAATCAATAATACCCCCCCCCCAACACGGTGTTCATGTTTAAACTCGTGCCTTAATATTGTAAATGTGAACCTTTTTGAAAGCATTTTGTTCACAGATGCAGTCATATGATTTGTCTA
This sequence comes from Tachysurus fulvidraco, assembly GCF_022655615.1. NCBI lineage: Eukaryota > Metazoa > Chordata > Actinopteri > Siluriformes > Bagridae > Tachysurus > Tachysurus fulvidraco. The sequence goes on from NC_062526.1 coordinate 960,718, forward strand.
AGACCCAGATAAACACTGGAGTTTTGCTAGAACACTGAGCAGGATAGCTGCAGAACTCCATGCTGTCTGTTAGACACATGCAACACCAGCACTTGTACAAGTTAGGAGTTTTACTGCCATGACCACCGTTATTTAATATACCGCGCTGTTATTTATGTCAGAGATTGTTTACTCGACTGAAACAGGATAAAAAAAACTTCTACTTTGTGGACGTGTAGATGTGGAGAGAAGAGTGATGCTGCATGCGGTGTTAAAGGTGTGGGTAAAAGGCAAGACGAGCCCTGAACGTGTAAATCTTTTAAGCTGCAGCTCTTAAACAAGGTTTGGGTTAGAAACAAGTGTCAGAGCTGAATATAAAGCTGTCTGGGTGTAGAAAGCATCTACACCACCATGCATGTTTGTCTGACGAAGCAGCACAGCCCAGCTCTGGTTAGCCTGTCGGGGAGAAACAGATAACCTGAAATAGTTAGAGTGTCAGAACTTACCCCATGCCACGACCCATCGGGCCACGACCCCGCGGTCCGCCGCGCATCCCTGGCCTGTCATAGCCATCCCGACCACCGCCGTCTCCGTGGTAACCTCCACGCTGGGGTGGCTGAGAGCCTCCGTAACCTCCACTCACACCACCCTGACCGTAACCACCTGTATGAGGTAGCAGCAGATCTATGCTTACTAAACCAGATCTCACATCTAATATGTAAAATTAAGAGGCTTTAATCTGAATAAATATTAAAATTTCACCCACTCAAATGTGACCGTTTACCTCCGATACCATTGTTTTTAAATGTGAACCTCACCATAGGGTCCAGACTGGTCATAGCTGCCCTGAGAAGCTCCGGGCTGGCTGTACTGAGAGTAGGATCCGTTGGGAGGAGGGTAGGCAGTAGATGGAGGCTGTTGGGGTGGGACTTGAGGGTAAGCGGCCTGTTGCCCACCGTAGGCCGACTGCTGGGCCTGGTAGCCCCCTTGGGTATAGGCAGACTGAGAGCTGCTGCTGTAACTAGAAGTGGGGAAAGAGAGATCAGAAACTAAAACACCATCTGTGTTTTAGCAACACCACAGGAACCTCCACCATAAACAGAAGGTGCTGAGCATCTCTGCAGTACCTCTGAGGAGCCGAAGCGGCCTGCTGGCCGTATCCAGAGTACGCGGACTGAGCGCTGTATCCTGGCTGCGTGCCATAAGATGCTGGGGTGGCAGGAGGAGCAGCGGTGGTGCTGGTGCTGGTATAGCTGCTAGTCCCGTAGCCCTGCGCAGGCTGGGTGTAGCCCTGCGCTCCGGCCTGAGGAGCACTGTAAGCAGCTAGAGAGAGAGACCGACAGAGACAATGAGTGTATGCATTTTGTCTGACTGAAGACATTCTATTCTTCGAATCCTTTTTGCCCATCAAGTCACAAACATTATTATTTACCACGTAATCAATTAACGTCACGCAACAATCAGGACTGTTGCATCACCGTATTGTTTATTCTATAGCCTACACTGAATAGTTATGAGTTTAGATCAAACCTGGAGCAGTGGTTTGTCCATATGAGGCTGCGTACTGCTGTTGAGTGTATCCTCCAGCAGAGGAGGCTGTCTGGCTGTAAGCAGAGTCAGCAGCAGCAGGCTGGGCGTATGAAGCGTAGTCCTGCTGAGTATAACCCTGCAGAGTCAGACATTACTCTAGACATGCTAACATTGCAAATAAGAACTCCTACTCTAAATATTACATATCTACATGTAAATTACACACAACTTTCTAATTTATCCTGCATTAAATCTCCTCTTACTCTTATTTATCTGACAGCATTTTGGCTGGAGTTCTAACCATTTAACCCTACAGATTGTATACTCCTATTATTAACAAGGATTAACGAAGATACCTGTGCTTGTGTTTGTCCGTATCCCTGAGCGGGCTGAGCTGCATACGAGCCGTACCTGTGGAAACACAAAAGCTGCTCAATGCACCGTGGTGCCATCTACACGGTTAATGCGAACCATTGTGACCGCGACCCCATAACGCTGCCGGATTCTGATCAGTCATCAGGTGTTAATCAATCATCCTTAACAGCAGCTCTGATATCACAGGTTTACATTAATACCTCTGCTCCGATATGTTACTAGCAACAGCTCGTTCACAGAGACACCACATAACCAGATATGGAAGGAGTCTCCAGTGTCAGAGGTTTATTTGTCTTAACTTGAAAGTAGTGTTGGGAACGGAGAATAGTTTCTTATTCAGAACCGGTTCTGTTTGTTTTTTTAACAGGAACCGCGCGAAATTTTTACATTTCGGTTCCAAACGCGGTTCCGATGCGATGACTGGCAAAGCGCTGGGATCGGTCACTTTAAATAGCCATGTCTTACCTCACGAATATTAATTGTTACAGACGTCACACAACCAAATTAACGCAGCTTACCACAGAAATCAGTCACTCGCGCTGCTGTGCTGAGGTTCGCTTTGTGTTAAACATGTCTAAAAAAAAAAAAAAAGTCTAAAGTGTGGATTCATTTCCAAAGCTACAACGATGAAGCAAATCTACCCCCTGAGAGCGTTTTCTCCACAGCTGGAGATACAATAAGCCAGGAAAGGTCTCGTCTTCTCCCAGAGAAAGCAGACGTTTATTTTTCTTCAGAAAAATTGCTAACTGTTTTTCCAAGTTGTAATTCTGGATGTTAAATTTGATGTTGGATTTATTTCAGTTTAAACTGATAAATGCTCTGTTTAAAATATTTAAAGAGTGATTAATAAACACAAATGGAATTGTTTAAGTCTTGTGCATTATATTTCACATTTCTTTTATTATGGAATCGGAATCTGAACCGAGAATCGTAACTCAGAACTGGAACCGAAATGGTAAACTCTCTTAATTCCCAACCCTAGTCACATGGCAAGCTGTGATGGTCTATTTGTCTTAACTTGAAAACAAAATTGTAATTGATGTTGAAAGAGAAATTAAAACTCGGGGTCACTCTGTATTTTGCTGATTTATGGATGGAGTTGAGTAACAAACACACTTACGCTTGCTGGGCACCAGCCTGATTGTAGCCACTGTAATCTATAAAGACAAAAGGAGAAGAACAAAAGTCAGGTATGTATGCGTCAGTGCACTCGAATGCTATAAAGGCCAACGTTGATGAGAAAAGGGATATCGTGCAGTGCACTAACTCACAAAGGTGGGCTTTGTATTAACACAACACTTACACCAACACTCAATAGAAAGAGTGTATAAACACACCAAGGGACTGAAGGGTTGGACAGGAAGGAGTAAAAATAGGATAAACGTAGCCCAGTGCAGGTGATTACACAAACACACACTCGTGTCCTCTATATTTAAACACAATCACCACCAAATAGTCGTCACACAAACGTATTCACAGTAGGCTACACTCGTGTGTATCGTGTCGTGTTCTTATTGCATGTTCTTATTTAGAATCAGAAACAGGTTTATTGTGTCGACACACACACACACACACACGAGCAATTTGGTTCCAGTTGTTTGTGACTCAAAAGTGCAGACATAAATAACTATACATTTAGCTTGGACTGTAAGACAACACACAGACAGTAGGGGTATTAAATACGAACACAAAGCATGAGACAGATCAGTAATGTACAGAAAGTGTGAGAACAAATAAGAGCATCGATCATTTTACTACCTTCGGTGACTTATTGTCTTATTACATTAAATTACACGCTTGGGACATTTCACAAAGTAACACGTTTTGAGGTAAAAGTGATCAATACAAAACTTTAGTTACACGGAATATCCGGGGGCACAAACTTTTGCACCCGTCGACGTTAATCTGAATAAAATACGGCGGGAAAAAAATAAAACAAACATCTACTTGTTAAAAAAAGAATCTACGCTGGATTTGTGTATAAATATCTAATGACCGAGAAAAATCACACACAAATGTGCGTGGTGATTAAAACCGTTACACAAGTCACGTGAGCTTTAAAAAAAGAAAAAGAATACACGTTCAGCCGAACTAGCCGGCTAAGCTAACTACACACACTTCGGAAATTTACCTCAAGTTTTTGGGCTTTATTTAATACGAACGCACGTCTCAGTGCGTATACACGTGTATAAAGTGTTATACGGCGAGTTATAACGCTTAAAGCAGCACATATACACGTGTATAAACCTTAACATGAGGCATCCGGATGCTAACCCGGCTAGCTAACATGCTAGCAGGCTAAGATGCTAAGTAGCTAACATGCTAACTTGCTTAGCTGCGTTGTTTGACCTAACAAAACAATTCTAGGGTCGTTGTTGTTTTTTTCCCAACCAAGAAGATAATTACGCACCCAAGTCACGCGGTAATAAAGTAAACTTAGAAACACGATTCATTCAAAACAGATTTTATTGCTAAAGCTAATATTTTAAAGCTGTGAGAAACCGCACTTACTTGTAACCGACGCCATTTTCGCTGCTACCGATAAAGAGACCAGCACGCATGCGCGGCTCAAATATTGTCGCTCAAGCAAGACGATTGAAACGCGCATGCGCAAAAAAACCCAACCCAGAAAGTACCAACGTTACTCCATAGGGGTGGACGTTTGGCAGATAAACGTTCGCACCGGTTTAAAATGTGAAGTAAAAGTTTGTATATATAATGTGTTGATACGTTTTTTTTATTTTTGTATGGTTAAAAATGATTTCCAGCAGGAATACGTGTGTGTAGTTTTTTTTGTTAAAACTCGTGAATGGACTCGCCCGACAGGAAGTGTCCGTGTTAGATGTAAACATGTGAGAAATCGAAAATAAAATGTAAACAATAGATTAAGGGATATAAAGTTTAATTGTTTGTTTAACTTATTAATGTTTCAGACATGTAAAAGTTGTGACTAGATTCTTTAGAGCTGTGTAACCGCGTGTGTAGAGGTTAAAGTAGCCCTATGTGTTTATACCCTACAGAAGTGACCACACAAACTTGTGCCATGTTCCTCAGATGATCTCCGACTGTCAGCATGTGGTCATGGCTGTGGTGTGGACTCAGTAGTGACCACACAAACCTGTGCCATGTTCATCTCTCAGACTGGTAGCATGTGGTCATGGCTGTGGTGTGGACTCAGTAGATCAGGTGGCTCAGGTGTGTGTAGCGGCACAGCTCTGATCCTGACCCTCACTTTGTTAGTGTGGCTTTGTGGACTTCATGCCAGTCTGAGTTTAGGGCCAGGAGGTGAAGTCCCAGGTGTCTACAGTAAGTTGTACCTCACATGAACGTTACACATGATCATCTGCACCGTCATGATTCGTGGAACTCATATTTCTTTTGCAGATTTTATCTTCTATGCTGTGAGTCATGAGGAGTTTGTGTCTTTGCTCCATGATGTCGTACTCTTGCTGTATCTCGGCCCGAGGCAGGAGAGGAAATGGGGCACTGTGGTCTTCCTTGTCCTGTCTCTTGCCTCTACAGTGCTCCTGCCCCCTATTTACGCTCTCTTCCTCTTTGTGACGGGGGACGAAGCCAGTCGAATATGTGGCTACTCGGGCACCCAGCTGGCTCTGCTGGCAGCTCAGTGTCGACAGAGCAAACGTAGACGAGTCCTACGCTGCCTGCCTCCCTGGTCCCTGCCTTGGCTCGTCCTGCTGGTCGATTTGTTCCTTCTTCCGAGCGCGCCAGGACTTCTGCACTTCTATGCCATCTGCCTGGGGCTTAACTGTATCTTTTTATCTTTACTACTGAATAAAATTAATATTCAATAAATCTTATATGTTATACATACATTTTAAAGGCTGTCCTTAACTTATTCAAAGACAGCACTGAGTTAATCGAGGTCCTGCAGCGGCTCGAGGGTCTGGGAGTGTGCTCCTGCCTTCCACCGTGGCTTTACGTTTCCAATAAATATCAACTACCAACCTACATCAGCCCCATACAGAGGTTATTACCCGATTTCACATAAAAAAAAACCTGCCCTGATGATCCACAATGGCTTCATCTGCACTATGTTTACTCACATTTATTTCCTGAATAAAAGATGCAGATAGTTTTGGGTTTAGATTACAAATCTGATGCAATACAAAGTTTTCTTCTGTCTTTTCAGATCTTTCCCACATGCCGAGTTTCACACAGGAGGCCTCGCTTCTACCAGCAGGTCCCAGTTAGAGAGTCACGCACACACACAACCCTGGAAACACACCACCCCCGAGTGGCCACGACAACCTGTTAATGCGTCAGACGAGCAGCTTCTGGACGAGGAGTTGTTAAGAGCAGGGATCCTGGCGTCGCTGCAGGACGCTCCCGAAGGCACAGCCGATAAAGTGGAAGTCCAGAAATCCTCTGTGTCTTCTCTCAGGTGTGTGACCTGTTTTTAATATTGTTTTTAATCTGCAGCAAAATGGAACAAATCTTTCAAACTCTTTGTCAGCTCTCACACTGACGCCGTTGTTTACACGTCGTTTTTGTACAAAGAATTGTTAAATTTTAAATTAGATGAGAGATTAAAGAGGATTTGTCCTTTAATGCGCTCTAGCTATATCGGTGTTACTACAACTGTTACTACAACTGTACCCCTTCTTCTTCTTCCTCTGTTTCTGATCAGGCTGCAGCAGCTGGAGAAGATGGGGTTCCCGATGGAGAAAGCAGTGTTGGCTCTGGCTGCGACTCCTCACCTGGACGGAGCGATTTCTCTGCTGATCGATGACCAGGTTGGTGAAAACGCTGTGGTCATCTCTAAAGGGAAGAAAGCATCAAGCACCTGACTCAAAATCTAATGGATTCATCTGAGTGACATCAGACCGAATCAGACCTTTAATTTCTGTCTGTTTCGTTTGGAGCAGAGAAAACTGAAGTGTTATATAATTGTGTGTGTGTGTGTGTCTGTCTGTCTGTCTGTCTGTCTGTGTGTTGTAGGAAAATCATTTAAAGTCATTGTTTTATTTATTCATCTGTCCCATTGTTTAAGGTGGCAATGGGTTTCAAGGTCTGAGTCAAGAAGGAATGCCGAGCATTAGAGGTGAACTCGTTTCTATGGTAATGACGGGGTCTGAGAAAACTCTTATGTTAATGGGATTAAGGGTGGGTGAAAGTCCAGGATCTGGTGTGGGGCTGTAACATGTAACATCCTTTCTTGTTTTGATTGTCACCCGAGCGTTTTGTCTCCATCTGATGGGACCCCCCCCCCCCCCATGTGTATATTTACAATGTATTACAACTTTAAGTCAGACGTGATGACCGCAGCACCCGTGTCACGACGCTCTGACTTGCAGACTCGTTTCATGGTGTATCTACAATAAAGACTACTGCACAAGGATATCCAAGTCTCCTGGTCTTCTCTGGAAAAAGTTTACAACAGTGTTTGTTTGTTTGTTTATTTATATTGGATCCCATTAGCTGAAAGTCTGCACAATTAGCTGATCTTCCTGGGGTCCATTCTAAAAAAAATTTTTTTACATTACAACAATAACAGCATTTCAATCATCACAGTTGCTAAATATACACATTATTTATATATATATATACACACACATGTAATGTGTCTATGTGTATATTTATGAACTGTGATGATTGAAATGTTATTGTTGTAATGTAAAAAAATAAATTGTGTGTGTCTGTGTGTGTGTCTGTGTGTGTGTCTGTTGTTTTAGTGGCTGATGGTGATGTAATAATGAAATCGTAAAACCGTCCACACACACACACACACACACACACACACAGTGACCATAGACACAAAAGATCCCACACACACACCATAGACACAAAAGATCACACACATGCACGCACACACACACACACACACACACACACACAGTCACCAAAGACACAACAGCTCACCCACACACACACACACACACACACACACACACAGTCACCATAGACACAAAATATCACACACACACACACACACACACACACACACACACACAGTCACCAAAGACACAAACGATCACACACACACACACACACACACACACACACACACACACACAGTCACCATAGACACAAAAGATCACACACACACACACACACACACACACACACACACACACACACACACACACACACACACACACACACAGTGACCATAGACACAAGAGATCACACATACACACACACGCACACACACACACACAGTGACCATAGACACAAAAGATCACACACACACACACACACACACACACACACACAGTGACCATAGACACAAAAGATCACACACACGCGCGCACACACACACACACACACTCACACACGTATACACACACAGTGACCATAGACACAAAAGATCACATTCTAAAATACCAGAAAGAAACACAGAACACTTTATTGTTTAAACACGATTCCAAACACTCACAAGACGAAATCCGAGCAAAAGATTCGAGAAGCCGTAAAATACTGCAGGTGACGTCGTGTGACTCGTCTTACAAAACACAGACACATGAATATTCATAACCACTTTTTAAATAATTAACATGAAGAGATTAAAAAAAAAACAACAAGACACAAGATGAGTCTTAATTAAAAAAAAAGGATGATATACGGACAGAAAGAATAAAAAGTTTCAAGTTGCAGGTCATTTTCTCATCAATCAGCATTTCTAATGAGCTGATCGTCACTAAAGCACCTGAACAAACTCCTGTGTGTTTGTAGCTCTGTGGACGAAAGCGTTCTGCTTTAAGGGTTCAGACAGTTAAGCGTTCTTGTTAAAAAGTAAAAATGGATCTGGTTCCAAAATCACGTGAGACTGGAGAGAGAATTTATACATAAACAAGAGTGAAAAGAGTTAAAACATTAAAACATACATCAACCCTATAAGCAGCGATCAACAGGGGTCCAAGCACCAAATCTCCACTTTTAGGGCTGAATACTTAAGAAACTTTAAGCCGTTTAATGCAAATATGTTTTATACTGGTGTGAAAATTAGGTGTCAATCAAGAGTAAGGACATTTCCTTTTTTTTTTTTTGGCTCCACCCCTTTTCACCATATGAAAAAAAAAACAGCAGTATTTCTAAGCATAATAAGGGACCATCGTGGAGGATAGGGATAGAATTTTTATCTCTATATAAAGGTAAGTACACAACAAGACTCTTCTCTGTTGTGGCCCTGAGGTGGTGGAATGAATGTCCACTAGGGGTCCAGCTGAGTCACTGGATATCTTCAAACACCTTCAAGAAACACTTCAACTAACACTTTATCCTCTGTTTGTTGTATGTGTGTGGTTTAAAAAAATAGGCTCATGGTATCTTAAGTCTGTAACCTGGAGGAACTCAGTTAAAGGTGAGGTCTCCGTTGTTTGAGAAACGCTTCAGAAAACTGAGTCGGGACGACAAACAAAACAAAAACAAAACAAACGTGTAGCCAATGAGCAGAAAGGGGCGGGGCTCATCGATATGGGCGAAGAGAGTGTTCAGTGCGCATGTGTGACGTTAGCAGAAAGCGGTTTTAACGTTGACATGGAGGATAAAAACAAAGAAAGAAAGAGAAGAAAGACTTACGATAAGGACAAGAAGTAGGACGTGTTAATATAGGATCAGCTTTCCAGCGCTGGAGAGAACTGAAGGAGCAGGAAGTTGGCCACATATTCACAGGTTGGAGTTTCCCGAGTCAATAACTCCTGAGCTAAACGCTGTTACTACACAAATAACACCTCTTTTCTATCGTAGTGATGTAGAGAGGCAGCTACAACCGCGTTTTGTGTAGTAACAGCGTTTAGCTCAGGAGTTATCGACTCGGGAAACTCCGACCTGTGAATATGTGGCCGACTTTACTTAAGACGCCGAGGCGCTTTTTTCCTTCTCGATAGGTGAGTAACGTTGGTTTTGCTTTGTTACACAGAACTAATATATGCCTTTGTCCTTTACATCATTATGCTTGTGTGGCATTTTTGCTTGTTTGTTTATCTACAATCGTATTGTTCTTCCCTTCAGCTATGATAAAGACGTGTATGTGTGGGCGGAGCTATCGATACAGGGGTGGGACCCGTTTGGGTTAGAGGTGTGTTTGTTTTGGTGATTTTATATGTCAACATTGGCTTTCAAACAACAGAGACCGCACCTTTAATGTATTCAATGATCGAGACTTAAAAGCACTTTTGTACGTCGCTCTGGATGAGAGAGTCTGCCACATGCTGTAAATGTAAATATTAAGATTCTGAATAAAAATGATAAAAAAAAATGAAAGATATCTAAACAGGACAGGAAAGCGTTCTGCATGACATTGTAGAGATCAATTCCATATTAAACTGTAAATAAATACAAACATTACACCATGTCAAAATGTTCTGTTTCCATACAAACATAAAACCTTTGCATGGGAGCATTTTGCTTTTTTTTCTAGCTTAATAATAATAATAATAATAATAATAATAATAATAATAAAAACAACATCTAAAATAGTGCATTTAATGCTAGGGAGGATAACTAATTTATTGCTTAAATGTTTTAAAAATGAATAGTGAATACACGTATTGTATTTTCCTACATACGATACATTTCTACCTTCCCAAAGGGGTCTGTTAAAATATATATAGTGACTTCAGCGAGTAATAACCTGATGTTCCTCTCCGTCATGTGTACCAGCTCGTCCCCTTATCGTCCCAAACCTTATAACCGTTAATCCCACAGCGTTAGAATGACTGTACAGTACATTTTAGCTCTCTCTTTGTTCTAACAGGTAAAAGGGAGCCTGAAGTTAAAGACTGTTGAGATGATGAACTTCTGCAGCACCACTTGGTTCTTTCCCTGAGGTGTTTCCCCCCCTTTCCTTATTCAATGGTATGTTCCAGGGTGAGTGAGTGGATCAGAACGTGTTATAGGGACTTTCGAGGGTTTGCCAGTCCGAGCTGGAACGAGAGGTCGATACTTTAGGACTTCCCTCGGATTTTAGGCTCGGTAAAGAAGGACGGCGTTTTGACCCGAAAGGGCAGGACACCGGCCCGCTTGTTCCGGAAGAAGTCCGCAGACGAGGTGCCGAACGGGCCGTCGCCGGATCCTCCGTCAGGCTCTGTGTGAGAGATAGAGGAGCAAAAGTGCTGGTCTAAGATCAGCCTCCAAATATCATCATGTGGAGGAAAACAACTGGGCCGTATTCATGACAACTGTATAGAGTTTCTCCTAGTGATGTAATTCTAAACAAATTCATATAAATGTGGGCGTAAAGTGTTAGCAGTAGTGAGGAGGTCATAAGGTCATAAAGTGTTAGTAGTGAGGAGGTCATAAGGTCATAAAGTGTTAGTAGTGAGGAGGTCATAAAGTGTTAGCAGTAGTGAGGAGGTCATAAAGTGTTAGCAGTAGTGAGGAGGTCATAAAGTGTTAGCAGTAGTGAGGAGGTCATAAGGTCATAAAGTGTTAGTAGTGAGGAGGTCATAAAGTGTTAGCAGTAGTGAGGAGGTCATAAGGTCATAAAGTGTTAGTAGTGAGGAGGTCATAAAGTGTTAGCAGTAGTGAGGAGGTCATAAAGTGTTACCAGTAGTTAGGAGGACATAAAGTGTTAGCGGTAGTGAGGAGGTCATAAGGTCATAAAGTGTTAGTAGTAGTGAGGAGGTCATAAGGTCATAAAGTGTTAGTAGTGAGGAGGTCATAAAGTGTTAGCAGTAGTGAGGAGGTCATAAGGTCATAAAGTGTTAGCAGTAGTGAGGAGGTCATAAAGTGTTAGCAGTAGTGAGGAGGTCATAAGGTCATAAAGTGTTAGCAGTAGTGAGGAGGTCATAAAGTGTTAGCAGTAGTGAGGAGGTCATAAGGTCATAAAGTGTTAGCAGTAGTGATGAGGTCATAAGGTCATAAAGTGTTAGCAGTAGTGAGGAGGTCATAAAGTGTTAGCAGTAGTGAGGAGGTCATAAGGTCATAAAGTGTTAGGAGAAGTGAGGAGGTCATAAGGTCATAAAGTGTTAGCAGTAGTGAGGAGGTCAAAAGGTCATAAGGTGTTAGGAGAAGTGAGGAGGTCATAAGGTCATAAAGTGTTAGTAGTGAGGAGGTCATAAGGTCATAAAGTGTTCGCAGTAGTGAGGAGGACTTTAAGAGGATGAAGAGTTTCTTTATCAGAGGAGAAAATGTCTGAAAGGTGAAGAAGGAGCAGAAATGTATTGTATATAATATTTAATAACGATAGTGAGTTAATAAGACGATACAGATTAGATGGTGTAGGGATTATTGCTGTGACCTCATATTAGAGATCACATCTCAGACTTTATATATATTCTGTCATTATGTCATTTAGTGAGACTCAAACATCTCTGAAACAGAGCTGAAATGCCACAGAGACAGAAACCATATTTCTGCTCCGTGTCGGAGACGTTTACATTCACATTATATCTATTACACTTATAACATACAGATTGTTCTTCTTGTATGACATCTGGCCCTGCCTGTTTCTGAAGTCTTTACCAGTCCAGCAGAGGGCAGCACATTACAGGATGCATCATTACCTGGCCAGATGATCGCCTCCAGCAGCTGCACCCTGCGAGCCAGCAGCTCCAGGTCAGCTTGAAGGTCTTGCAACATCTTCAAACTAACATCCTACCAAATCAGATCAATAGAAGTGAGGTTCCTGCATCAGGTTACCAGGGTGCTGCTGGGGGCGGGGCTCTGTTCCCTGAGTGCCTCCCTGTCTGTCCCCTCGTTTCCCACCACCCATGATCCGATCTGACCCCCTGACCTGTGACCTTTTGCCCTGCCTACTCACCGTGGATACCGATCATAGTCTCGAGGATTAAAACCCTCTCGGCTAAGATCTTCAGGGCCTCACGGATTTGGTGTATGCCGTCCCCCTGCGGAGACAGATACAGCCGTCAAGTTACGTCAAGCAGCAGCCAGACAGAGCACTTGCCAGGATGCAGAGACTTTCTAGATGTTTAGTTATTCGATATTAGAAGTTAAAAGGGTTAAACACATGATTCAAGTCATTAACACCCATCTGCCCCGTATGTATCCCACCCCTTTATTTCTATCTCAGTTTGGCTTTGTATTCCTTCTGCATGTCATGCTGTAAGATCATCAAACACAAGCATGCAGGTGACCAGCCAGGAAACATGCAATAGACATAAACATACAGAGTCAAAAACAAACTCATTAACATACAAAGTGTCCTGGTTCTGAAACCTTTTTCTGGCCCTGAAATAAACCGGAGGGGGGGGGGGGGGGTCACGGTGGCTTAGTGGTTACGTTCGCCTCACACCTCCAGGGTCGGGGGTTCGATTCCCGCCTCCGCCTTGTGTGTGTGGAGTTTGCATGTTCTCCCCGTGCCTCGGGGGTTTCCTCCGGGTACTCCGGTTTCCTCCCCCGGTCCAAAGACATGCATGGTAGGTTGATTGGCATCTCTGGAAAATTGTCCGTAGTGTGTGAGTGTGTGTGTGAGTGAATGAGAGTGTGTGTGTGTGCCCTGTGATGGGTTGGCACTCCGTCCAGGGTGTATCCTGCCTCGATGCCCGATGACGCCTGAGATAGGCACAGGCTCCCCGTGACCCGAGAAGTTCGGATAAGCGGTAGAAGATGAATGAATGAATGAAATAAACCACAGACATACACTGTTGTGTTGAAGAGGAGGTGAAATCTGAAGGATGTAGAAGACCTTTTCAGACACAAATATTTACTGCTAATTACTTGGGCATGTTATGACTAGCTTTTCACAGTAATCCATAAATAAAGACGTGGGATTATCTGTGGGGTTATCTGTATTATCTGTGGGGTTATCTGTATTATCTGTGGGATTATCTGTATTATCTGTGGGGTTATCTGTATTATCTGTGGGATTATCTGTATTATCTGTGGGGTTATCTGTATTATCTGTGGGGTTATCTGTATTATCTGTGGGGTTATCTGTATTATCTGTGGGATTATCTGTATTATCTGTGGGGTTATCTGTATTATCTGTGGGGTTATCTGTATTATCTGTGGGGTTATCTGTATTATCTGTGGGATTATCTGTATTATCTGTGGGGTTATCTGTATTATCTGTGGGATTATCTGTATTATCTGTGGGATTATCTGTATTATCTGTGGGATTATCTGTATTATCTGTGGGGTTATCTGTATTATCTGTGGGATTATCTGTATTATCTGTGGGGTTATCTGTGGAATTATCTGTATTATCTGTGGGATTATCTGTATTGTCTGTGGGATTATCTGTGGGATTATCTGTATTATCTGTGGGGTTATCTGTGGAATTATCTGTATTATCTGCGGGATTATCTGTATTATCTGTGGGGTTATCTGTGGGATTATCTGTATTATCTGTGGGGTTATCTGTGGAATTATCTGTATTATCTGCGGGATTATCTGTACTGTTACTGTATCATGGACAATTAAAATAAAAGTTTTATCGTTCGATGCTTTGAAAATCTCAATGCAGTTGTCTCCTAGGTTTCGAATTCCTCACTGAATACGAAGCCGAACCGTTCTCCTTCCTTCGATGATGTGCGTTTCCCAAACGAATCAATTTGATTTATGATTTATTTTCATTCTAAGCCTCGAGACAGACATATTTTCTAAACAGTGCAAACAATACGACAAAACGTCGTCAGCTCGTGTCATGACTTCAGACCGGATCGTTAATATTTATCACAGATATTCTAAGATTTCCGTAGTCCTGGTGGACTGTTGGTCCGGACGCTCCGAGCCCACTCTAGGGTAGGAGATGACTGATGAGTCGCTCATGAACTAAGCACAGGGTTATGTACAAATTAGTGTGTGTGAGGGAAAGGAGGTGATTCGGCCGAGCCAAATAAAACAGCGCTGGTGTAATGAGAGGATCGCTTATCGTTCCTGGCTAGTGTATGAAAATCATTGGGAAAACAATGAATGGATGCACAGGGAATAGTGTGTGTGTGTGTGTGTGTGTGTGTGTGTGCTGAATGGAGAGAGATGTTACACAGGCAGTAAATCATCAGTGCATTATGATTAATTGGGTCTGTAGGTTTTGCTCCACAGTATCTCTGGGACACAGATTACAAACCAGGACCAAATGTTCTCCAGAACTTCGGCCGCTAAAGGAATGTGGAGTAAATAAAGAGGTGACGGTGTCGGCCGTGACGGAGGAGGGCAGTTATCCGAACAGACGGGTCATTTGTTTAAGCAGAAATCCTCTGTGGCTGTTAAAGTGGAGCTCAGAGAGTCAGACATGAGAGCAGCAAGCAGACAGGAAGTTCACAAGCAGTATAATGAGATGGGGCCATGCAGCAGCAATGCATTGTGGGAAACTGGAGGATCGCTGTATCCACTCACACCCCCATTAACTATCACAGCGGCGCTGATCCACCACACCGCCATTACTCACAATCACTACAGCACACAGAGTTTTGGGATACACACAACCTACACACACACATACACACAACCTACACACACATATACACACAACCTACACACACATACACACAACCTACACACACATATACACACAACCTACACACACACACACACACACACATACACACAACCTACACACACACATACACTCAACCTACACACACACATACACACAACCTACACACAAAACATACACACAACCTACACACACATACACACAACCTACACACACACACACACACATACACACAACCTAAACACACACATACACACAACCTACACACACACACACACACACAACCTACACACACACATACACACAACCTACACACACACACACACACACACACAACCTACACACACATACACACAACCTACACACACACACACATACACACAACCTACACACACATACACACAACCTACACACACACACACACACACACATACACACAACCTAAACACACACATACACACAACCTACACACACACATACACACAACCTACACACACACACACACACACACACACACACACACACACACATACACACAACCTACACACACACATACACACACACATACACACAACCTACACACACATACACACACACATACACACAACCTACACACACATACACACAACCTACAAACACACATACACACAACCTACACACACACACATACACACAACCTACACACACATACACACAAACTACACACACATACACACAACCTACACCTACACACACACACGACCTACACACACATACACACAACCTACACACACACACACACACACACACACACACACACACATACACACAACCTACACACACACAGACACAAAAAACCTACACACAAACACACACACATACACACACACACAACCCACACACATACACACATAACGTACACACACACAACCTACACACACGTGCACACACACTTATCCAATTATCTGAATTGTTTACAATAATCCATTACCACATTAAAGGAACACTCCAGAATTTTTTTTAACCTTGTCTCTGTCCAATGTCTCTGTATTTTATGTCCAATAAGCTTTCACGCACTTGTAACAGATCTTGTTCACCAGGACAGATTAGATTACATACACTAGATTAGATTAGACTACACACGTTTGGATAGAGCAGATTTCACTTACTAGATTTCAACAATTAGCCTAGCTGCTGCTCGCTAGATTCGATTCGATTCCCCTTACTAGATTAAATTTGATTAGCTTTCATTCATTAGATCTGAATAAATTACCCTTGTTAGGTTAGATTAGATTCCACACAACAGGTTCGATTTCACATGCAAGTTGTCACTTTCTAGGTTAGATTAGATTGGTATTTTAGACTAGATTTCACTTGCTAGTGTTGATTTTACTCTCTAGCTTTATTAGCTTACATTTCACTCGCTAAGTTAAACGTTTTAAGTGCGTCGATTTCATTTTCTAGGTCAGATTTGGGTTTATGTCCGAGGGTAGATTAGATTTCACCCACAAGCTAGGACTAGAATTCACTATACTGTACTCTGTAGATTAGATTTGATTTCACTCGCTAGTTTCTAAAGTTTTTACAACGTTCTTTTTTGTCCCGTCTCTTTCTCACGTCTTACCGTCTTCCAGAGTCACGG
>NC_062526.1:982582-985082 GCF_022655615.1 Tachysurus fulvidraco
TTTTAACTAATAATTTCGTTATTAATGATTTTATCTCTACACTGAAAGATCTTGGTGTCGTTTTTTTTTCTTCCCCACACAAACAATCAGACTCTAAATCATCAGAGCAGAATCAGACTCCTAATAAAACATAACGAAATCCGATCCCACTCGTGATTTTCTCCCAGAGCGAGCGTTTGTCCTTTACGAGATAAAGACGTGATAATAAATCAGAGAACGGATTTCATAACGGAATTTTACAGCCATGAGACACAAACAGATGAGCTGGAAATCTCACGAGACGTCAGACACGCCGTTAATAAACCTCACGAAGCCGGATCACGCCGTCACCGAGGTCAGCGGGATTTTACTCACTGATAAATACGACGTTCGAATTATTATCGACTCCTACTGACTGACTGGTGATGAAACCTCACCAGACGTGTCTCAGAGGATCAAAGCCCAGCCGGAGGAACGTGACGAGAAACCGCCGCCCCTTCTTCATCGTCGATCTCTCAAATCCATAAGAAACTTGGCTCAAGTTCTCTTCATTAATATTGATTTATTTGAATAAAGATCTTTATATAACAGATAAATTCTGCAGATTAATTTCTCCTGAGAAAATTACAACAAAAGGAAGTAGTGAAAACGTTTTGGATCGAAAACTTTCTGTGGGAATAAGATAATAAACATAATCGACTGAGTAGAAAACTTTTACTTTAAATAATTGTTCTCTATATTTTGTGATTTTAGTTTTATTACATTACAACTTTTTAAATCTTAACATAAACATCTAAAGTTTACTTTCCAAAATGTTACAAATTCGTTTATTTACATTTACATGTAAAATTTGATTTTTATTTATTTATTTATTACATTTTATTAAAAAAACAACAAAAAACGAAGAGGGGGGGGGGCACGTTGGCTTAGCGGTTAGCACGTTCGCCTCACACCTCCAGGGTCGGTGGTTTGAGTCCCACCTCCGCCTTGTGTGTGGAGTTTGCATGTTCTCCCCGTGCCTCGGGGGTTTCCTCCGGGTACTCCGGTTTCCTCCCCCGGTCCAAAGACATGCATGGTAGGTTGATTGGCATCTCTGGGAAATTGTCCGTAGTGTGTGTGTGTGTGAGTGAATGAGAGTGTGTGTGCCCTGTGATGGGTTGGCACTCCGTCCAGGGTGTATCCTGCCTCGATGCCCGATGACGCCTGAGATAGGCACAGGCTCCCCGTGACCCGAGAAGTTCAGATAAGCGGTAGGAGATGAATGAATGAATGAATAATTAAATAATAAATAATAATAATAATAATTAAAATTAAATAAGAAGCTGGGGATTCTAATATTTTTAGAAAGGAAATTAAAAGAATTAGTAATTTATTGAGTACAAGATTTAAAAAGATGCTAATTTTTAAAAAGATAATAATAATAATAATAATAATAATAATAATAATATTAATAATACTTTGAGAACATTTAAAGAATAAAATCACTGATCATTTCTGAATAATTCTTCTGAATGAAGCTCTGAATAAACAAAAAGCAAATACAAATCTGTGAGAATATGTCTGCAATATTTTAGCTCATTTGATGCTCTGTGGGAGTCGCTGTGTTTCCGGAAAGTGTTTTTGGAATTATTCTATTTTTAATTCTACTTTTTATGACAGTCAGTAATTTCTTCACTACGTGTTGTACAGATGTTTATCTGACAAACAACACTTTATTTAAACATTTAACTTATTAAAAAGTCTGTATCTGATCACCAAACTGCAAACATCCAATAGACCAAAACATCTCTAAGGTAGAGATCTTCACGGGTCCACTTAGATCCGAAAACCCGAGGTCCGACCCGAGACCAGAGCAGGTTCGGGTCTAAAAGTTTAACGTGTGCCTCGGACACGGGTCGGTATAATAATAGCGGCGTCGGGTTTCGGGTAATTTAAAGTGAATGTGTTTTTACCGAACGGACCCGAGCAGACCAGAACTACTGTATCTCGTGTGTGTGCCTCGACTCGAGTCCTTTTCCAACCTCTCCTCTGTTTGCCAAGACCACTTGCGACGTGTGGCTGGTGACGTGTGGCTGGTGACGTGCGGCTGGTGACGTGCGGCTGGTGACGTGTGGCTGGTGACGTGCGGCTGGTGACGTGCGGCTGGTGACGTGTGGCTGGTGACGTGTGGCTGGTGACGTGTGGCTGGTGACGTGTGGCTGGTGACGTGTGACTGGTGACGTGTGGATGGTGACGTGTGACTGGTGACGTGTGGCTGGTGACGTGTGGCTGGCGGTAAGCTCATTTACGTTGAAACAGACCTGTCAATCAATTTTGTATCCACTCTGTAGCGGTTACTTTAGTGTAGAGTTACGCAACATTCGGGTCCAGTCGGGTTAAAAAAAAATTGCTGTCGGATCGGGTCTAATTTTTTGGGTTTGTCTCGGGTCGGGTCTTTCTTAAAAAAAAAAAACTGTGAGCGCCGTGAGCCGCGCCGCGAGCCGCACTGAGACTCAGGACTGGAACTGTGCTGAATCTGAGG
>NC_062526.1:992582-1010082 GCF_022655615.1 Tachysurus fulvidraco
AAATGTACTCAGAACATATGTCTCACTATAAAGACACTATTGCTAAAGCTAAATCTACATACTATTCTGGCTTAATCGGTTCTAATGAAGGGAATTCAAAGCTTCTTTTTTCCTTATTGAAAAATTTTACAACACCCACCGACTCACTTCCCTCTCATTTGTACTCATCTGATTTCTGCAATACTTTAGCATCATTCTTTACCTCAAAAATTGAAGGCATTCATCGTCAACTTATGGCCACTCCTGTTTCTACTCCATGTGTCTCAGTTCTACCTGTTCCTACACAATTGTTCTCTGAGTTTATTCTGCCCACAATTGATGATATCTTAAAACTTATTCACCAATCTAAATCTTCAACCTGTGTTCTTGATCCTTTACCAACTGTCCTTGTTAAGGCTACTGCTTCCTCTCTGTCCCAGTTTATTATGGACATTATTTATTCTTCCCTTACCACTGGGGCTGTTCCTTCTCTTTTCAAAACAGCTGCTGTAACTCCAATTCTAAAGAAACCAGGTTTGGACACCAACAACCTTAATCATTTTCGTCCTATTTCTAATCTTCCTTTCATTTCTAAAATTTTGGAAAAAGTTGTTGCTGCTCAACTTCATATCCACTTGTCTGGCAATAATCTATATGAACAATTCCAATCTGGTTTTCGCCCATTTCATAGCACTGAAACAGCTCTATTAAAAGTCACAAACGATTTGCTTATAGCAGCTGATTCTGGTTTACTATCCATCCTCCTTCTCCTTGATCTGAGTGCAGCTTTTGATACAATTTCCCACGATATTCTTTTAGACAGGCTTTCCACTATTGGCATCACCAACACGCCTCTGAAATGGTTTCATTCATATCTCTCTGATCGCACACAGTTTGTTCAACTAAAATCATTCACCTCTTCTGTAGTTTCCGTTACCTCTGGTGTTCCCCAGGGCTCTGTTCTTGGCCCTTTGTTATTTATTACTTACCTTTTACCCCTTGGTCATATTTTTCATAAACATCAGGTTAAGTTTCATTGCTATGCGGATGACACCCAGCTCTACCTTTCCACAAAACCACATTCCAAACTCCCTCCATCTGCTCTTTCTGATTGTCTCATTGACATAAAATCATGGTTTTCAGCAAATTTTCTTAAACTAAATAGCAATAAAACAGAATTTCTCCTTATAGGCACAAAAACTGTGCTTAACAAATTTTCGAATTTTCTTATTTCCATTGATGAATCTCTCATAGCTCCCTCATCTCAGGTTAAGAGTCTTGGTGTCATCTTTGATAGTACCCTTTCTTTTACCTCACATGTAAATAATGTTACTCGGGCTGCATACTTTCACCTTCGAAATATCAATAGGCTTCGTTCCTTTCTCACCACTCAATCTACCACCACTCTTATTCACAGTCTAGTTACCTCCCGGCTTGACTACTGTAATTCTCTTCTTATTGGGCTTCCTCACAAAACCCTTCATAAGCTGCAACTCGTTCAAAACTCTTCTGCCCGTATTATCACTCGTACTCCCTCTATCCATCATATTACACCTGTTCTGGAACAGCTACACTGGCTTCCCATTAATTTTCGTATCAAGTATAAAATTCTTCTTCTAACATTTAAAGCTATCCACAATCTTGCACCTTCATATCTTCTTGATCTTCTTCATACTCCAAAACCAACTCGCACTCTTAGGTCTTCTTCTTCCACTCATTTCATTGTTCCCTCTGTCCGTCTTGTAACGATGGGGAACAGAGCTTTCAGTTACTCTGCACCTCAGCTCTGGAACTCACTGCCATCTGAGCTCCGTAATATTGATTCTCTTTCATCATTTAAATCTCAGCTTAAAACTCATCTGTTTAGTTTAGCATATTCTAGATCATGATTTGTAATGTTGGTCCAATGTTTTTTTTTTTTTTTTGTTTTCTTTTTTATTTTTTTATAAATTTATTTTTTTTTTTTTTTTTTTTTTGTTGTTTTTCTTCTTCTTTTGTACGGTGACCTTGAGTGTTAGAAAGGCGCCTTTAAATAAAATGTATTATTATTATTATTATTATATATACACACACACACACACACACACACACACACACATATATATATATATATATATACACACATACACACACACACATACATATATGTATATATACACACACATACACATACACACACATATATATATATACACACACACACACACACACACACAGTAACGTCTCTATGCTTTACCTGTAAACTAATATAATACTCAATGATTTTGTTTCCATCTCACGAGTCCCAACAGTCTGCGTCATCTGACAATTTTCTAACCCAATCAGGAGTCTTCACTCATGCGTATCGCAAAAGGATGTCGAGGAAATTCTAAAACCAGAGATTCGACAAAAAATGGCCTTTTTAAAAAAAAAAAAAAGTGCAGCCCGTTGAAAAAAACCCCAATAAGGCCATATGGAAGAAATAAGTATGGAGCTGTTGTGCACATTTCTCCTGCTCTTATGAGACAGAGTTCATACAGCACTCACAAACTCATCAAACCCTCAGCAGGAGCCTGCCGTAGGGTCAAAGGTCGCTCGCATCCCCTTTTGGCCGAGCGGGACGCCGACAAGAGACACGTAGCCACCTGAGGACACCCTCCAACCCCCCCCAGCCGTTCGTATCGCCGTGACGTGTGTGTTTGGGTTTTTCTCTTAGGGTTCACTTTGGCCTTTGAGGGATCTGTGTATACATGTGCGGTCCCTTCTGGTGTACCGGATGACCGTGTCAGGCCTTTTTTACCCGCGCTGGGGGTAAAAAGGAAACTCTTTTTAAAAAGTTTAAGGACAAATATTTTGGCAGGGCGGCGTGGGGTCTGATGCTGACTCGGCTTTTTACATCCACGGAAAAAAAAGCCAGGAGAAAACCAACATTCCTCAAAGTTATTGTTATTGTTATGCTGTTCGTAAGAGGAACAGGCTCTCGTTAGTGGAACACACACACACACACACACACACACACACACACACACACACACACACACACACACATTATCGTCTGAATGAGATCCAGCCGTTTTGGTATAATGTGTTTATCTGGGAAGCGTGCCACAACAGAGGCATGAGGAGAGAGAGAACATCTCACTACAGTGACCTACACTGATCCCTTTCTAGGGCACTAGACAAACAGATGGATAAAAAAAAATAGACAGACACATTGAGATGTTCCTCAGACTACCTGCTGGTCCTGGTGTTCCACGAGACCCTGGAGCACCCGATGGTCCAGTGTCCCCCTTCGGCCCAGGCAGACCCTGAGAACCTGGTTTTCCTGCAGAACCACACAGAAGAACATAAAAGCATAAGAACAGACGAGGAACTCCATAAAAAGGTATTGATTTAGAAGGTTACAGATGATAAAGGGTCTGGATGAACCTTCTACTAGATACCTACTGGATAATTTTATGCACAGCTATTTGTTTAAAGAACATCATTCTGATTGGCGTCACTTTTTGAAGAACCATGTAGGATTATTACGACATCCCAGAAACCTTTCTTTAATAAATATGGCTGTAGAACCATCTAGAGAAACCCCTGAGATACCCACAAATGAAGCCTTCTCAGGGGCTCCAGAAATTGTTGATGGTCAAGAAGAACCTACAGTAATAAGGTGCAAAGAACGGTTGTGTTGTACTTGTACCTACAACCATTAATCGTCAGAGAACCTTTGATGAATCCTGCAGATCTTCAGCATGAACTAAATCAAACCTCAGAGTCAGTGATGTGCAGAAACCTACCGTCTTTGCCCGGGTTCCCGTCTCTGCCTCGCTCACCCTGTGGACCTGGAGGACACATAGAACATGGAGTAAAGAACCGAACACTCACACAAACACTCACACTCACACAAACACTCACCAAACACTCACACACACACACTCACACAAACACTCAAACACTCACACAAACACTCACCAAACACTCACACACACACTCACACACACACTCACACAAACACTCACACAAACACTCACACAAACACTCACACAAACACTCACCAAACACTCACACACACACTCACACAAACTCTCACACAAACACTCAAACACTCACACACACACTCACACAAACACTCAAACACTCACACACACACTCACACAAACACTCACACAAACACTCACACAAACTCTCACACAAACACTCACTCACACAAACACTCACATAAACACTCACACAAACACTCAAACACTCACACAAACACTCACAAACACTCACACTCACACAAACACTCACAAACACTCACAAACACTCACACTCACACAAACACTCACAAACACTCACACTCACACAAACTCTCACAAAAACACTCAAACACTCACACAAACTCTCACACAAACACTCAAACACTCACACTCACACAAACACTCACACAAACACTCACTCACACAAACACTCACACAAACTCTCAAACACACACACAAACTCTCACACAAACACTCAAACACTCACACTCACACAAACACTCACACAAACACTCACTCACACAAACACTCACACAAACTCTCAAACACACACAAACACTCACACAAACACTCACACAAACACTCACTCACACAAACACTCACACAAACTCTCAAACACTCACACAAACACTCACACAAACACTCACACAAACTCTCACACTCACACAGACACGCACACAAACACGCACACAAACACTCACACAGACACTCACACAGACACTCACACAAACACTCACACAAACACGCACACAAACACGCACACAAACACTCAAACACTCACACTCACACAAACTCTCACACAAACACTCAAACACTCACACACACAAACACTCACACAAACACTCACTCACACAAACACTCACACAAACACTCACACAAACTCTCAAACACTCACACAAACACTCACACAAACACTCACACACACAAACACGCACACAAACACTCACACACACAAACACGCACACAAACACGCACACAAACACTCACACAAACACTCACACAAACACGCACACAAACACTCACACAAACACTCACACAAACACTCACACAAACACGCACACAAACACGCACACAAACACGCACACAAACACTCACACAAACACTCACACAAACACTCACACAAACACGCACACAAACACTCACACAAACTCTCACACTCACACTCACACAAACACTCACACAAACACGCACACAAACACGCACACAAACACTCACACAAACACGCACACAAACACGCACACAAACACTCACACAAACACGCACACAAACACTCACACAAACACTCACACAAACTCTCACACTCACACTCACACAAACACGCACACAAACACGCACACAAACACGCACACAAACACTCACACAAACACTCACACAAACACGCACACAAACACTCACACAAACACTCACACAAACACTCACACAAACACTCACACAAACACTGAACGCTGATTTTTAACAAACAACAAACCACAGTGACAGTACGAAAAAACCTGACACAAGTTTCACATACACACACACACACACACACACACACACACACACACACACACACACACACACACTAACTTACATGCACATACACACTCACACACACACAAACTTATATACACACTCACACACACACACACACACACACACACACACACACACACACACACACACACACACACACACACACACACACACTATGACTAACAAGACAGAAGAGAACGTCGTTAGCGTCATTTTTAAATCATTTTAAATGAGGATTCGCCGCGTTTGGGTGTTAATGTAGGTTCACAAAGCCATGAGCATTAACAGTAAAGCAACATCCACCATTGTTGTTGTTGTTGTTGTTGTGTTTGTCGCTGCTGCGCTAACGTCGCTGTGTAACGTGACACGTATACAGTGACGTCACACTCGGCTCTGTGATGCTCTCTACCCGATGGAAAGGCAAACCGGTTCTTAGAAGGTTCTCCAGTGGAACCAACATCGAACCAGTACCAGCACTAGCTCTGAACCAGTACCCGGGTCTTTCTGGTGGAAAAAAGGGGGCAACAGAATGAACCCAGTTCTATTTATCAGTGTGTTATTTTAGCACCAAGACAAACAGACAGAACACACTCACTACTCATCTGTTTATATTACAGCAGTGTGACTTCTCAAGTTAAGCCTTTCCTCACCAAGCTCCACAGAGCTGCTTAGATTTCTCAGGGTTCTCCATGTAAGCTTGATGAGGTCATCAGTAAGGGACCAGTGCTTAGCCAGACCCTAACACACACACACACACACACACACACACACACACACACACACACACACACACACACACTGCCTGAGACCACCCAAAACCCAAATCACAACACTGCATACATTTCCTGCTGCTGTGCTTTCAACCCAGGAACGATTCTCTCTCAGTATGAGTTTTTATCATTGTGTCCTGTGTAACACACACACACACACACACACACACACACACACACACACACACACACACACACACACACACACACACACACACTGAATGTTGTGTCTTACTGAACTTGTTAGAAGGGAAAATAAACCTAAGTGTGTCATGACTTTATATTCTCCAACAGACAGTACTGCTGAATCCTGCGTCCTGATTGGTCAGAAGGTTTTGTTTAGTTTACTATAACAGCTCAGGTTTATATAAATGCCCACATTAGACTATTTTATTGTTTCTATAGCAACAGTTCCTTTAAAGGTGGATGCTTTCTGCCACACTGCTTTAGCCTTAGCTACACCTTTACTACCTCTACACTACAGCTACACTACCCTTATACTACACCTTTACTACCTCTACACTACAGCTACCCTACCCTTTTACTACACCTTTACTACCTCTACACTACAGCTACACTACCCTTTTACTACACCTTTACTACCTCTACACTACAGCTACACTACCCTTATACTACACCTTTACTACCTCTACACTACAGCTACACTACCCTTATACTACACCTTTACTACCTCTACACTACAGCTACACTACCCTTATACTACACCTTTACTACCTCTACACTACAGCTACACTACCCTTTTACTACACCTTTACTACCTCTACACTACAGCTACACTACCCTTTTACTACACCTTTACTACCTCTACACTACAGCTACACTACCCTTATACTACACCTTTACTACCTCTACACTACAGCTACACTACCCTTATACTACATCTTTACTACCTCTACACTACAGCTACACTACCCTTTTACTACACCTTTACTACCTCTACACTACAGCTACACTACCCTTATACTACACCTTTACTACCTCTACACTACAGCTACACTACCCTTTTACTACACCTTTACTACCTCTACACTACAGCTACACTACCCTTATACTACATCTTTACTACCTCTACACTACAGCTACACTACCCTTATACTACATCTTTACTACCTCTACACTACAGCTACACTACCCTTTTACTACACCTTTACTACCTCTACACTACAGCTACACTACCCTTTTACTACACCTTTACTACCTCTACACTACAGCTACACTACCCTTATACTACACCTTTACTACCTCTACACTACAGCTACACTACCCTTTTACTACACCTTTACTACCTCTACACTACAGCTACACTACCCTTATACTACACCTTTACTACCTCTACACTACAGCTACACTACCCTTTTACTACACCTTTACTACCTCTACACTACAGCTACACTACCCTTATACTACTTATACTACACCTGCACTACATCTACTCCACACATATATGATACCTGTACTACACATCCACTTTACCTGCACTACACTACACCTATACATTTCTTATACTAAACTTACACTATTCCTACGCTACAAAAACCCTACACCCTACATGATACCTACACCCTACATGATACCTACACCCTACATAATAACCTACACCCTACATAATAACCTACACCCTACATGTTACCTTCACCCTACATAACCTTCACCCTACATGATACCTACACCCTACATGTTACCTACACCCTACATGATACCTACACCCTACATGTTACCTACACCCTACATGTTACCTACACCCTACATGATACCTACACCCTACATGATACCTACACCCTACATGTTACCTACACCCTACATGTTACCTACACCCTACATGTTACCTACACCCTACATGTTACCTACACCCTACATGATACCTAAACCCTACATGTTACCTACACCCTACATGTTACCTACACCCTACATGATACCTAAACCCTACATGTTACCTACACCCTACATGTTACCTACACCCTACATGTTACCTACACCCTACATGTTACCTACACCCTACATGTTACCTACACCCTACATGATACCTAAACCCTACATGTTACCTACACCCTACATGTTACCTACACCCTACATGTTACCTACACCCTACATGTGACCTACACCCTACATGATACCTAAACCCTACATGTTACCTACACCCTACATGTTACCTACACCCTACATGTTACCTACACCCTACATGATACCTACACCCTACATGTTACCTACAGGATGTCTGCACATAATCATATAATAAACTTATCCTCAACGACCCAAACACAGAAATCGATGTTCTAATGAAAAGCAAATGTTGAATAAAGTTTTATTTTTCACTTCATATTAAAAGCCGTCTCTCAAACTGTCCATCACCTGTCCAGTGTCCAGCGCTGACTTCCCCTGACGTTCTGACTGTAGCTCATTCTCACACTGCATCATCGTCACATTGCTCTTTCACTTCTCCCACTTTTGGACAAAGTCTCAATGTCCTGTTGAATTGTGTGTGTGTGTGTGTGTGTGTGTGTGTGTGTGTGTGTGTGTGTCTGGCTTAAGTGAGTTGTGCAGTGTGAATGGTGTTGACAGCATGACATTTTTTTTGGAAACCTGAGCAAGCCCTGAGGTTCAAACTAGAGTGCTCTCTCTCTCTCTCTCTCTCTCTCTCTCTCTCTCTCTCTCTCTCTCTCTCTCTCACACACACACACACACACACACACACACACACACACACACACACACACACACACACACACAAACACTAAGTAATTTTGCTAATCCTTGTCAAAAATAGAGAAAACTGAAAAAAAAAACCACCATCTGTGGGTTGAGATAAACAGCACCGGGGGGTTGGACACAGACACAGGGAACAGGATTAGCTCTGTGAAGTGACTGACTAATGAAGGAGAGAATATAACTGACTGAAAACGAATACACTGAAGAAGAGAAGACAGAGAGACAAACAGACAGACAGACAAACAGACAGACAGACAAACAGACATACAGACAGCGTGAGACAGACAGACAGACAGACAGCATGAGACAGACGCTGAATGAGACAGAGATAAAGATAAGAGAGACAAAGAAAAGGAAGAAAGAGACAAAAACAGTGAGAGAGACAGAGACCAAGAAAAAGAGGGAGAGAGAAATTTAAGAGCTTCACCTCCTGAGCCTCAGCATAACGCTGCATTAAGAGCTACAGTGTAAAGTGAGAGACCGGTACCTGCAGGACCCTTTGCACCTGGAGCTCCTCTAGCAGGTGGAGCCCCCATGAGGGAGGAGGAGGAGGACTCAGGGTCGCCTCCACCTTTAGATGTGGCAGAAAGGAGCTGGACCTGAAAGACAAAACCCAAAGAGCACTTCACATCACACCAGCTTCTGAGCTGTGCTCTGGTCACACACCTGTCTCAGGTATTTTACGTGCGTCCAGGTTTTCCTCAGTGCTGCTCTGACTCCGCCCTGATACTAGTCACATCACCAGGCGTGTGATCCGGGTTCCTCGGTTCTCCTGACTAGCTGGGTTTTATTCTTCTTTCTGTTTGGTGAACGATTGAAGGCTCCATTTCTATCTGTAGATGCATTTTAAGATGAGTTCCTTGTCCCTCAGAAAGGGCTGGAGTCCACAGCTAACCAGGATCTTTGGGATGTGCTGCTAGCTTCTACTAACCTAAGGACTAAAAAAGTTCTACTCATCTCAAACATTCATTTTTTGGTATTAGTTCCTGAGAGATAAATCAGGAAACCATTACATGTTGGTGTTTCATGGAGGCGTTTCAGTTCTATGGCTCCCGGTGGAATCTGTAAGGATTTTCCTTTGCGAGGAACCATTTAGGTTCTTAGATGGAACCTAATCGTTTTAAAAAACATTCACTGTCATGTTACTCAAAAAGGACCTAGCGTGCTTCTCCATCAAACGCTCCACCCGTCCACCGTAGCTGGAGGTTATCACATCAAGTTCTTGTCCTGCTTATAGTAACTCTGTTCTTCTCTGAACATCTTCACATTGCTGCAATCACCAATAAAACAGCTGACTTTAGTTTCCTCAGAAACCTCCAGGTTTGTGGAATCACCTGAGATCTGATCTCCCCTGTGGACTCTGACGGCGATTCCCAGATTAGACGAAAACAAAAACACATTCATCAGACTGGAAGAAAACAGAACAGGATTTGGCTGAACATCTCCTGACTGTCAGAGATCCAAAGCAGAGACAAGTCCTGATCAAACGCAGACACGGGGACCAAAAGACAGCAACACAATAAAAAAATCTAATCAATATGAACATAAAACCTTCTCCAGTTGGAGATGGTTCATAGTGAGGAACAGGCTGGTGTCTCCAAGCCGTGTTGTTACTGTTCGAAAGTAATTACTGGTATTGTGTTCTGTTCTTTCTTTACTAAACACTTCACATACGTTGTCTCCAAACCAACGTCACACATAATAAAGTGTTTGGTGCAGAATGCTACTGACTGAGGACATCTGTGTGCTGGTGTTTACTGGCGTTTACTGGTGTATATTGGTGACAATCATAGGGAATGATAGAGTTTACTGGTGTTTGTTGGTGTGTATTAGTGTATGTAAGTGTGTATTTGTATATATTGGTGTTTAATGGTGTGTGTTGGTGTGTGTTGGTGTGTATTGGTGTATGTACAGTAAGTGTGTATTTGTATATATTGGTGTTTAATGGTGTGTGTTGGTGTGTATTGGTGTTTTTTGGTGTTTAATGGTGTGTGTTGGTGTGTATTGGTGTGTGTAGGTGTGTATTTGTATATGTTGGTGTTTAATGGTGTGTGTTGGTGTGTATTGGTGTTTGTTGGTGTGTATTAGAGAACGTTTGTGTTTACTAGAGGATGCTGGTGTTTAGTGTGAAATCTTGGTATTTATTATTGGTTGCAAAAATGCTGGTGTTTGATGACCAGCAGATGACAAACTAAAGACAATCTCGTGGTGAGACAACGTTACCTTTTCCTCCAGAGAACTCAGTCTGTCAGTGAGAGCTGCCATACGACTGCAATTCAGACAACCTGAGAGAGAGAGAGAGAGAGAGAGAGAGAGAGAGAGAGAGAGAGAGAGAGAGAGAGAGAGAGAGAGAGAGAGAGAGAGAGAGAGACAGAGAGAGAGAGAGAGAAAGACAAAGACAGAGAGACAAAGAGAGAGAGAGGCAGAGAGAGAGAGAGATAAAAAGAGAGAGAGGCAGAGAGAGAGAGAGAGAGCAACAGAGAGAGAAAAAGAGACAGAGAGAGAGAGAGAGAGAGAGAGGCAGAGAGAGAGAGAGAGACATAAAAAGATAGACAAAGATTTTATGTTATAGTCACATGATTTCATCCTGATATAATAATAATAATAATAATAATAATAATAATATTAAGTCATTAGCATTAGCATTAGCATTAGCGTACTCAGTGAAAGCTCGTTTTGCAGCCAGCATCTTTTATGATCTACTTCATGATCTCAATATTAAATCCTCTCTAGAATTACCCACGTACTAATGTACTAATGTACTAATGTACTAATGTTAGTGAACTCCTGGTTGTAGTAAACTTGTTCAGAAGTGGGTGGAGTTTCAGCTCCGTAACGTCACTACTTCAGGAGACGGATCTGTCTTTATAAGGTCTGAACCAGTAAAACAGCGTCTCGTTAAACTGTGGCGTTCTTTATTTACAAATCTGTAGTTTTATTGTTTTATCTAGTTTGCTAAGGTTTGTCTAGATTGCTGAGGCATGTGACGTGTCGGTGATGACGCTGTCTCCTCAGGAACACGACGGAGCGAGAGAGTTTGTGATGTTCTACCAAACGAAGGAGACGAGGAACGTGATCGGTTCGTACTGGAGAGCTGCTCTGAGGGCTTGGGGAACGTGGACTTGCGGAAAGTTGCCTGTTTTCTCACAGCCTCCTGAGCCACCAGATTACCGCTCGCAGAACCTAAACACACACACACACACACACACACACACACACACACACACACACACACACACACACACACACAGAGTACCACAATTAAGTTCAATTAAATTCAGTTCAATCCCTTTCAGTTTTGCCAAACCCGATTCCGTTAAACTCCGAATAAAACAAATGTGAAACAAATTGAAAACGTCTATTTTTACAGCCCACAAACACCGACATGACGGTGCAACGAGTCTGTTTTCAGGACGAGATTTTCTCACGAAGCCAATGCCAATTTGAGCGAGACGAAGTCCGGACAGATCATTTTATCTGGAGTGAAGCCCAGTGTGACGAACCGAACACGATGAAAAGCCCCAAATTATTACTTATTACTCCACCCTCCAGCACTCGCTCTCTCTCTTTCCCTCTCTCCTTCTCTTCCTACGCTCATTGTGCTCTGTCTCTGTATGACGCTC
Source organism: Tachysurus fulvidraco (assembly GCF_022655615.1). NCBI lineage: Eukaryota > Metazoa > Chordata > Actinopteri > Siluriformes > Bagridae > Tachysurus > Tachysurus fulvidraco. The sequence goes on from NC_062526.1 coordinate 1,005,186, forward strand.
AGTCTCTAAGTAAATATTTACAAACTTTACCAACATACAACTTGAAAGCTAAAAAGAATAACGTAATACTTTATGAGAAAAGAGGTGAAAATCTGGACGTTTCTCCACAAAACACAGTCCACAGGGGCGTCCGATCATCATAGCAGAGACTCCGTGGTGTACTGATGGGTTTAGTCTCACCATAGACTCGACACCGTAGGCGTGATTAACACTCGTCTGATCTAATACGAGTCAGGACTCATTGTTGTTCTGTCAGTGTGTTTTAGGGCCTTTGTACACCCGGTGACTTCGTGTGTTGTCTCTGACCCGATGTCTGTCTGATCTGTTAAAACTGTCCCATTTACATCAGGCCACATAAACGCGTCTCGGCGAATCGGATATCGATCCGATCTTTCTGCTCCCACCCAAAATGCTAATATATTTGCCCTCATTTCCGGGGTAATTGTAACAGAACACACTTTGGTGTACGCGGTTTTCAGAACGCGATCGAAAAGAAGACGTAAAAACTGGTTACGACGTTTATGCTACAAAAAACAGCGTTTACTGTTTGCTGCGTTTTCGCTGGCGACAGCAGCGCGTTTTAAGCCCCGACGAGACGCCTGGGTGAAAGGTCACCTGCGAGTGACGTAGTTCCGTTTGGGAGGAGTATAGCGCTGACGTATGTGGCTCGAACAACCACATTCATTTACACCTGTCCAGTTTCATCTGAAACGCGTCCCAGACCACCTCCTGAAGGGGTTTGTACCATCGGGGTTTATATCCGTCTCCAAAACGTTTCGGAGGGCATTTAGACCTGGTCTTTTTACCATCGGGTAGATATCTGATCACAGAAAACACAGGAAGTGACCAGGTGTAAAAAAAAACCCTTAGACGTGTGTTTTTCCCACTGTTGATAATCTTACACTGAATTTTAGTGTTGATGATTATGAACAAACACTCGGAGCTTCTCAGAGAGTAAATATGGGTTTGATATCAACATTTACTCTGTTTAGAAGTACATCACCTCGAGTATTCTAGTGTTGTAGGGAAACCACAAATACTTCTGAAACACTACAAAGTCCTGAGTGTCTACTTTCATATGAGCTTCATATAACAGCACTGTGGAGTGAGACGTGAGGAAGTTAAAGCTTTTGTTGACGTGGGAAGAAGTCATTAAAAGATTTGATAAACTAAACCACAGTTAGATTTATCTCAAAACATTCATATATATCACTCTATTAGTTTTATATCACATCTTGACTTCTGACATCTACAGAAAACACCTTCATTTTTCTATCCCGAGTTTAGATGGTTTAAAGGTGAACCTCATCTCCACACCTCAAATCATCTGAAAGCAGAAAACCCCCTGAAGCAGCTGTGCAACGTGACACCTGGAACATTTCCTACATAACGTCTGGACTTAAAGGTGCGGTCTCCGTTGTTTGAAAGCCAATGTCGACATTTGAAACAAACACGCCCCTAACCCAAACAGGTCCCACCCCTGTATCGATAGCTCCACCCACACATACATACGTAACCCAGGCGACTAACAGAAAGAAACGTGTCTTTATCATATCTGAAGGGAAGAACAATACGATTGTAGATAAACAAACAAGCAAAAATGCCACACAAGCATAATGATGTAAAGGACAAAGGCATATATTAGTTCTGTGTAACAAAGCAAAACCAACGTTACTCACCTATCGAGAAGGAAAAAAGCGCCTCGGCGTCTTAAGTAAAGTCGGCCACATATTCACAGGTCGGAGTTTCCCGAGTCGATAACTCCTGAGCTAAACGCTGTTACTACACAAAACGCGGTTGTAGCTGCCTCTCTACATTACTACGATAGAAAAGAGGTGTTATTTGTGTAGTAACAGCGTTTAGCTCAGGAGTTATTGACTCGGGAAACTCCAACCTGTGAATATGTGGCCAACTTCCTGCTCCTTCAGTTCTCTCCAGCGCTGGAAAGCTGATCCTATATTAACACGTCCTACTTCTTGTCCTTATTGTAAGTCTTTCTTCTCTTTCTTTCTTTGTTTTTATCCTCCATGTCGATGTTAAAACCGCTTTCTGCTAACGTCACACACGCGCACTGAACACTCTCTCCGCCCATATCGACAAGCCCCGCCCCGCCCCTTTCTGCTCATTGGCTAAACGTTTGTTTGGTTTTTGTTTTGTTTTTCGTCCCGACTCGGTTTTCTGAAGCATTTCTGAAACAACGGAGACTGCACCTTTAAGCCTCCATCTCTGACAAAGTGTCCAGTTTCTTTAGAGTTTTTGTAAACATGCACCATCAAAGCCACACGACTACACCGGTCATTATGGCACGAGCATTTGCAGGATTTTTTGTCTCGAAAAGGAGCTTCATCTCTGAAGATAATCTTGTTAAAGATGAAGTTCAACAGCTGCCCTTAGACTTGAGGTAAAACATCTAGACCTTTCGTGCTCCAGCCAGCTGTTTAGATGGTTTGATTTCCTGTGTCAGAGTTTTGTCCTCTAGAGATGGAGATTTAAGGTGAAGAGGAGATTCATTTAGTCAAGAAAGCAGAGGAGGGATTCAGACTAAAAAACAACGGTTTCCTTGTACTGCTGAGTGAGGCGAGGTGGGGTGAGGCAAGGCGAGGCCAGGAGGGGTTTAAATCTCTTCTCTCCCTATTTCTCTCTTTACTATTTACTTCACTGGCTGGGTTTCATGTGTGAGGTGTTATCATGCTAGCACACTGAGACTCCTGAGCTCGCGGTGCTGCTCCAGTCGTTAGCTCGAGGCTCGGGTCAGGACCTCATCGCCGACTAGCCCGAGGACAACCACTCCACCAATCACACGCAGTCAAACGGTCACTATGGAGACACTGCAGCCAATGACGTGGCACCTCTCTTGTTTTTGTCAAGGCCTGGAAAAGAAATAAGTGTGTCTGCTGCTGTAACGAGGCAGATCACTAAAGTGAGGCTGGAGAGAGAAAAGGGGGCTGAAAGAGTGGAAAGAAAATGAGAAATTAGACCAACTATTTCTGTCAGTCACAGAATTTCACTGATGTTCGGTCTCCAGTCGGTCAAAGTGACAGAGAAATACTGAAATACTCTAAACACTGATGACTGTTTGATGCAGCGCTGTCTCAGGGCTCCGTTTGGGCTTTTTATCATACAAACAACATCGAGAAACCGTCGCCTCGGCAACACGTCAACAACATGTTGATTAGATGAAATCACAGCTTTCTGACGAGGCTTTTAAAGCTCTGGCTAAGCTAGCACTAGCTAAACTAGCACTAGCTAAACTAGCACTAGCTAAACTAGCACTAGCTAAACTAGCACTAGGTAAACTAGCTCTAGCTAAACTAGCACTAGCTAAACTAGCACTAGCTAAACTAGCACTAGGTAAACTAGCTCTAGCTAAACTGGCACTAGCTAAACTGGCACTAGGTAAACTAGCTCTAGCTAAACTAGCACTAGCTAAACTAGCATGCACTAGTTCTCATTCCTTTCATCTCCTCTTTATTAGCACACACACAGCTACAGTACAATCTAACTAGAGACGCTGTGGATCTGTAGAGAATAAAACATATAAGTCATCTAAACTATAGATAATTTACACACAAAAGCCTGGGTGCTACACACACACACACACACACACACACACACACACACACACACACACACACACACACACACACACACAGATAAAGCAGAGTGACTTTAATCAATGATGAAATCTTTCCATGGTCTTACACGCTCCCATTATGATGTCACTTCCTGTCGGGCCTCAAGAGAATGACATTGCTGCAGTGTCACAGCTTATTGACTTTGATGTCACTGAGTCAAAGGAGAGCAACCGGGCTAATGTGTAAACACTTACTGCAGCAGTGTGTGTGTGTGTGTGTTTGTGTTTCTGTGTGTGTATGTTTCTGTGTGTGTGTTTGTTTGTGTGTATGTTTCTGTGTGTGTGTTTGTTTGTTTGTGTGTATGTTTCTGTGTGTGTGTTTGTTTGTTTGTGTGTATGTTTCTGTGTGTGTGTTTGTTTGTTTGTATGTTTCTGTGTGTGTTTGTTTGTGTATGTTTCTGTGTGTGTGTTTGTGTTTGTGTGTGTGTTTCTGTGTTTGTTTGTGTGTGTGTTTCTGTGTGTGTGTTTGTTTGTTTGTTTGTGCGTGTACGTTTCTGTGTGTGTGTTTGTTTGTGTGTGTGCTTTCAGTGTGTGTGTGTGTGCTTTCAGTGTGTGTGTGTGTGCTTTCAGTGTGTGCTTTCAGTGTGTGTGTGTGTGCTTTCAGTGTGTGCTTTCAGTGTGTGTGTGTGTGTGTGTGTGTGTGTGTGTGTGTGTGTGTGTGTGTGTGTGCACGCTTTCAGTGTGTGTGCTTTCAGTGTGTGTGTGTGTGTGTCTGTGTGTGTGTGTGCTTTCAGTGTGTGTGTGTGTGTGTGCGTGTGCGTGCGTGCGTGTGTGTGTGTGTGTGCTTTCAGTGTGTGTGTGTGTGTGTGTGTGTGCTTTCAGTGTGTGTGCTTTCAGTGTGTGTGTGTGTGTGTGTGTGTGTGTGTGTGTGTGTGTGTGTGTGTGTGTGTGTGTGTGTGTGTGTGTGTGTGTGTGCTTTCAATGTGTGTGCTTTATTCAGCAGTTTCTGGTGACCAGAATATTTATAATAAACAAGAAAAGCATGAAGCCAAGCATATGACTGTGTGTGTGTGTGTGTGTGTGTGTGTGTGTGTGTGTGTGTGTGTGTGTGTGTGTGTGTGAGAGAGAGAGAGAGAGAGAGGAAAGTAACACAAAGAGATACAGATGTGTTTACTTGACTTTGTGACGTCACAAAACAGTTCTGACATTCCTGTGTTGAAACCTCACAACACAAATAACCACAATGACATTCCTTACTCTGATCTCCAACACACACACACACACACACACACACACACACACACACACACACACACTTCAGGA
>NC_062526.1:1017582-1020082 GCF_022655615.1 Tachysurus fulvidraco
TCGGTGTCGGTCTGACGGAACACTCGCCGCTCTCGTTAAACGTGGTTTTAGAGCTGTGTTATTAAAAAGAAGACAAAAAACCTCCTCACACGCACACGACCTCACCGAACACGGCAGATAATAAGATGACAACTTGTAGAACGGAAAAATGTAACAACTCTCTAATGGGTTTTCCATGGACTGTGTACTGGGTGAGTCTGAGTGGAGCTGAGAGAGGTGATGGATGTCTCACACACACACACACACACACACACACACACACACACACACACACACACACACACACACACAGTATGAACTCTACACAAAGTTTCACTACTGCGTTCTAATATAATGTGCTGTGTTCTGTGCTTACTGTGCGAGCGTGTTAGCATGATATGAAAACGGCCCTAGAACGGAGCCTTGAGGGACACCTAATATATTTGGAAGCTAAAAATATCATACAGGTATTAAAAGCATGTTTATAAGCCAAACAATCAGGATTCAGAATTAAGATCCGGTTTATGTCTTCATATTACAAGCGGTTAGCTTGGTGTTAGCTTGGTGTTAGCTTGGTGTTAGCCAGAAATTAGCATTATTATTTTTATTAGATGCAAAAAAAGAGAAAAAGAACATCATCTTACGACACACTTACGACACACTTAGGACACACTTACGACACCCGAGGTATAAGGTGTGCGTTTATTCCATGTAAATGTAATAGATTCTGAATGAAAGGAAAATAGAAAACATAAACTTGTGTAAAAGTGCTTAGTGACTCAGACGGACGGAACAGAAGCAGGAGTCTGAGGCTTTTATCTACTGTTGGGTTCTGGATCAGAGGTTTTCTAACCCAACACCGCAAAAACAGAAAAACCCTCCAGAATGCTCTGCCCCGTCCCTCTTCTCGCCCCTCACGACGAGACGAGATTTACGAGCCGCCTCGCCGTGTAAAGGCACCACAGACTCGCAGAAATAACAAGGGATTGAGCTCAATAAGACCCAGACTGATAAAAACAGATAGACTAAAACCAGAAACATGAATAATGTGCTGCAAAAAAGCCTGGGGGGGGGGGGGGGGGGGAGAAGAGAAGAGAAGAGAGGAGAAGAGAGTCTATTTGTCCCGCTGTCCCGCTGTCTCCCTGTCTGTCTCCCTGTCTGTCTCCCTGTCGGCCTGTCTCCCTGTTTGTCTGTCTCCCTGCCTGTCTGTCTCCCTGCCTGTCTCCCTGTCTATCTCCCTGTCTGTCTATCTCCCTGCCTGTCTGTCTCCCTGCCTGTCTCCCTGTCTATCTCCCTGTCTGTCTATCTCCCTGTCTGTCTGTCTGTCTCCCTGTCTATCTCCCTGTCTGTCTATCTCCCTGCCTGTCTGTCTCCCTGCCTGTCTCCCTGTCTGTCTCCCTGCCTGTCTCCCTGTCTATCTCCCTGTCTGTCTATCTCCCTGCCTGTCTGTCTCCCTGTCTGTCTGTCTGTCTGTCTCCCTGTCTGTCTCCCTGTCTATCTCCCTGTCTGTCTCCCTGTCTATCTCCCTGTCTCCCTGTCTGTCTCCCTGCCTGTCTCCCTGTCTATCTCCCTGTCTGTCTATCTCCCTGCCTGCCTGTCTCCCTGTCTGTCTCCCTGTCTGTCTGTCTCCCTGTCTGTCTGTCTCCCTGCCTGTCTCCCTGCCTGTCTCCCTGTCTATCTCCCTGTCTGTCTGTCTGTCTGTCTGTCTCCCTGACTGTCTCCCTATCTCCCTGTCTATCTCCCTGTCTATCTCCCTGTCTGTCTCCCTGTCTCCCTGTCTATCTCACTGCCTGTCTCCCTGTCTCCCTGCCTGTCTGTCTCCCTGTCTCCCTGTCCCCTCCCTTGTGCTCAGTGTTCAGACAGACAGGTTACAGATCCATCACAGAGCTGCAGACTCTGTTCTGATTTCCCAGATAAATGAACTCGAGCCACAACATGATGAATGTCCTCGTTACTGTCGTCTCATCCTGCGGCTAAATAATGACTTCTACTGGATCAGCTAAAAAACTGGGTCTCTAACTGTAACTCCACCTGAACACACACACACACACACACACACACACACACACACACACACACACACACACACACACACACACACACACACACACACACACACAGCGCATGCACACATGTACACACACACACACACACACACACACATGTACACACACACACGCACACACACGCACGCACACACACACGTACACACACACACGTACACACACACACGTACACACACACACGTACACACACGCATATACAGAAGTCCTCTTCTAACCTTCAGAACCACAGTTGTATCTGTCTCCCCATCCCCTCTCTCTCTCTCTCTCTCTCTCTCTCTCTCTTTGGTTCTTGTAAATCTCTACAATAACTCCTTTTCAGCAGGGATCAAGAAGTAACTGCAATCTAAACCAGTCGAGATCTTCTGCCAAAGGTAGAAATCCTGAAAAAGAAGAGAGAGAGAAAGAGAGAGACAAGAAGAGAGAAGAGAGAGAGAGAGAGAGAGAGAGAGAGACAG
>NC_062526.1:1023379-1043379 GCF_022655615.1 Tachysurus fulvidraco
CGCAAAATCGTGAAGCGTTACCATATTTTTCGTTGTTCATTGACCATGACCCTGACAGAACAAACTTAAGCCTAAAAGTCCGAGCCTAAAATGCCCAAGGCCAAGTACCTTCTGACTCCACCCCTTAGTCAAGGAGAAAAACCAGAGGCCACTGGGTCCATCAGTTTCCTGTAGTACATTGTCGTACAATTTAAGTTTTCAACAAAAATGGATATTTAGCATTTGCGCAAGGATGACACGCAAAATCGTGAAGCGTTACCATATTTTCCGTTGTTCATTGACCTTTAAGTACATGTAATTTAGTTAATGTATTAATTATCATGTTCAGGCAAACAGTGTTTATCTGAACATTTCTTCCAGTTTATTTATTGCTACAAATTTCATATTGACATCAGTAGATTTTATAGACTAGATCTGTACACATGATTAGTCGTTTCTGTAGTAGTCAAGCAGCATAATGTGTTTTTTCATAAATATTCTATATCTCCTGGCTAATGTAAGCCACTCGTTTATGTTAATATCACTTTGTATGTAAACTGTAACTCGGTCCAGATGCACTGTCAAGGGTTGTCCATTTGGTGGCGCCACAAATCTGCGCTTTTTCTCGTCGCGGTTCTGAACTGGACTTGGTCCAGAACTCAGGCCTTTCCAGCCTCGCCCCAGCCTTTAATCTCTCAAGACAGATCTCTTTATTAAGTTTTTGAGTGCTTGATTCCACATGACATTTCAGCGAGGCCTCAGAGATCATGAGAGATAGAGAGAGGGAGAGAGCTCCAGGGATACAGAGGGAATGCTTGTTATGCTTGGGAATGCTAATTGCAGTCCTAACGTTATTTAGTGCTTTTACTAGGACCACAGGCAGGCAGAAGTAAGCTCTCTGATTACAGAGTAACCGGATGGTCTTTCTATTACATCATGTACAGCAGTAACAGACCTTGGTGTGGTTATTGACTTGGTGTGAAGCTCACATAAATAATATCACAAGGGTAGCCTTCTTTCATCTCAGAAATATTACTAAGATAAGAAATATGATGTCATTACATGATGCACATAAACACTAGTTTACATTTACATTTACATTTACAGCATGTGACAGACGCCCTTATCCAGAGCCACGTACATGAGGGCTTAAATCTCTCTCAGTGGGCACATTAATGCTGGTTCACTAGGTTTCATACTTAAGATACCATGAGTTTAAAACATTTGTTCAAAGTTACAATGAAAAAGTGTCAATTTTTTTTTAAAATAAATGCAGAAGATAGGGAAAGAAGTGCTAGTCGAAGTGTTTCCCGAATAAGTAGGTCTTCAACCGCCGCATGGATTAGTTCATGCATTTGTTACCTCTCGGTTGGCTTATTGTAATGCTTTATATTCTGGATGTTCCAGTAGGAGCATAAACAAGCTTCAGTTAGTCCAGAACAAAGCAGCTAGAGTCACCCCTATCTAAACCTCACTGCATTAGCTCAAAGTCAAGTTTCACATTGATTATAAAATACTATTATTAACCTATAAATCACTTAATGGTCTCGTGCACATAATTTACATTGTCCATAACCTGATTACAGTCATACCTAACAATTTTTCTCTCTCTGTCGAGCTATATATGCCACTTCCGAGTTCCCAGTGTTCCGAGTTCCTGATCGTCTCTTCTTACAGAGCTACTTTGTCAATCCCGATGTTCTACCGCTGGCTAGAGTCTCGTCGCCCGGTGGTCACCTAGCCAGGGTTTGATCTGCATGGTCAGCCAGTGTCTCATCTGATTGTTGTAACTGATGCCGCCCGGAGACCCAGTCATGCCTTCTTTTGAACCCAGCTGTATGGTCTGGTCTTTATCAGCAATCAGTACCGCGCTGAGCTCAGAGTTTACGATGACCCATTAGTTCCTCAGGAGCTCTCGGCTGCACTATTATACACTGTTGTAGAAAGGACTTTATTTACATTTACACTATTTACTGTAGAGTGTCACCCAAATGAGGATGAGGTTTCCTTTTGAGCCTGGTTCCTCTCAAGGTTCCTCATATCCTCTCAGGGAGTTTTTCCTTGCTCATTAGGGATAGGGATTGATATATAGTATCATAAATTTTTAGTTAATCACTTAAAATTGATTTTAAACATTAATTGTATATATTAATTAATTTATTTTTATTCTTATTTATTCTTTTTCGTCTTATTGTTATTATTATATATTTATTTATTTATCTCTCTCTTCTGTTTCCACACTTCGGTAAAGCTGCTTTGAGACAAAGGCCATTTGTTAAAAGCGCTATACAAATAAATTGCATTGAATTGAATTTCTCCAGATTGTGTTTCACCGACCCTCTCCCCCCCTCTCTACATATAATGTGTATGTATATCTATACCTCCTCCCCTTGTACACAACCCTCTCTCTCACTCTTTTTCTCTCTCTTTCTTTCTCTTTCTCTCTCTCTTTCTTTCCTTTCCTCTGTCCCTGTAGGGAGGATTCTCTAGCAACACATTTCCTGCAGAAAAGAAAGGAAACATCAGTCAGCCGTACGACGGGTTGGGGCCGTATTGTGTGTGTGTGTGTGTGTGTGTGTGTGTGTGTGTGTGTGTGTGTGTGTGTGTGTGTGTGTGTGTGTGTGTGTGTGTGCATGCCACTGAGCTCAACCCGCTGTTCAAGCTGCACTTTAAATCGGCGAGAGTCTTTGTAATTTATGTGTGATCGCCATATGTTTGTACTTGAATTTGACAGATTTCGGATCGCTCAAACATAACCCGCCGGTCTCCAGAGGAAGCCGGGATGGTCATATAGAACTTGATATATATTTCCTGACTACAGGAGCTCAGAGTCTGTGGAAAATTCACATCGGTATCAATTATTGACCGAACAGTTTGAAGAAAATCAAAACATTTTCCTTTTTCTTTTTCCTCCGTTCCCGACTAAAGGAGTTGCCCAGGCTGAGGTTTTTCAGCTGAAGTTAAAGTTCATCTGCAGCACCTTTTGTCCATTTACCCAGAGGTCCTTCCTTACAGATATTGTTCCACTGGCTGATCTGATCCACATGGCTGCATAAAGAAACTTTACTGAGGAATAAACCACTTCATGTGGAAAATAACCAACAGTGAAGCGACATGATGAGTTTCTACTGGTTTTTACTGCAATTTGCCAAGGGTTACAATTTCTATTTTAAAACAACATGCCACACTTGTTACCCGTTTATTGTCACATCTAACGTTATAGCAGCTATAAACAGTCATTATCTCACCAGTCTCTTTTTTTCTCACTTTTGAAGTTAATAAAGCAAAATATATAAAAGCATCTCATGAGTCATGACTTACAGAGAAATCACAAAGTAGTGTAAACTCCTCTGTCCTGAAGATGTCAAAAAGGTTGCACTCAGTTACGCTGAAATTGGAGATTCAAAATGTCATAAATATCATATACAATAACATGTTTTTAATCTGTGAATGTGAAGTCGGGGTCACGGTGGCTTAGTGGTTAGCATGTTCCCCTCACACTTCCAGGGTTGGGGGTTCGATTCCCGCCTCCACCTTGTGTGTGTGGAGTTTGCATGTTCTCCCCGTGCCTCGGGGGTTTCCTCCGGGTACTCCGATTTCCTCCCCCGATCCAAAGACATGCATGGTAGGTTGATTGGCATCTCTGGAAAATTGTCCGTAGTGTGTGTGTGTGTGTGTGAATGAGAGTGCCGTGACCCGAGAAGTTCGGATAAGCGGTGTAAAATGAATGAATGAATGAATGTGAAGTCCCTGCAAACGATCTGTTACCATAGAAACCATAACAAGTTATGCCACTGGAGATCAACAGCTCAAACACTCTAACAAGTTAACCTTAAATCTTCCTGTTGAATACATCCAAGAAGTCATTGTTTAGCATTAGCAGTAATGAGGCAAACCGAGTGACCTGTTCCATTCAGAAGGTCTCATTATAAAATAAAGCTTAGCTCCTATTAGCCACAAGTCACAAAAAACACATTAATATGTTACTCAGCAGCGCTGCGCTCAAACCTGCGCATGCTGGAGCGATGAGGAGGCGCTTTATTCCAGTACAAACTCTCTCTGTTTTCTCTAATTCCCCCCACACTGATCCATACACCAGGGGATAAGTGCCAGCAAGTGCCTAACGAATGCCCTATAGTGACCCCCCCTCCCTGCAGAATCTGCCTCTGTGGAGGTCACAAGGGCCAAATATGCGAGTGTACACAAACAGCTTATGAGGTTATAAAGAAAAGCTAGCTGTAACTCAGAGGGAAAGGTGAGAATAATAGCAGGTTTTATGAAACAGCAGCACAAAGCGACAGTATAGACAATGAGCAGCGAGTGCACGAGTGAGTGACAAGACATGAGAAGTGAAACGGAACTCAGCATGAATGAGGCTCACCTCACAAGGTTAGTGTTCGCTACCTGAGGAGGAGATTTACAAGAACCCTAAAGAGCTGCAGTTACAGTTTGGCTGTAAGTAAAAATAAATAATCCACCCATCACTTTCAGCCATCCTCTTCCTCATCTTCCTCCTCCTCAGCGCTTTAAAGCGATTTCCGCCTGGCCACATTGGGAACATCTGGCTCATTGAGACTGGGTGAGGTGTAAGGATCGCTTGCACCTTTATTACCTGGCCACGAGAGTTTGTGGTCGACTCCGTTACGCTCAGACGATCTCGAGTCAATGGCTCTATTCATTTCATTGCACGGACGAAATCACTCAAAGACACACAGGGGGACGAGATTAGAGGGTTTTTTGAATTCTTAATGCCTTCAAGTGGAACTTGGGAAAACGTAGGAAGACGAGAATGTGATACTTTCTGTGTGTGAATGGTTTAGGCTCCTACGAGAATCTGAGCATCAGCTACCTAACGACTGAGATGAACGCTTTAGCAAATTGGAATTTTTTTAAAATATGTAACAGAACCGGGGGACACGGTGGCTTAGTGGTCAGCACGTTCGCCTCATACCTCCAGGGTTTGGGGTTCGATTCCCACCTCCGCCTTGTGTGTGTGGAGTTTGCATGTTCTCCCCGTGCCTCGGGGGTTTCCTCCGGGTACTCCGGTTTCCTCCCCCGGTCCAAAGACATGCATGGTAGGGTGATTGGCATCTCTGGAAAATTGTCCGTAGTGTGTGTGTGTGTGTGTTTGAGTGTGAGTGTGTGTGTGCCCGTGTGTGTCCTGTGATGGGTTGGCACTCCGTCCAGGGTGTATCCTGCCTTGATGCCCGATGACACCTGAGATAGGCACAGGCTCCCCGTGACCCGAGGTAGTTCGGATAAGCGGTAGAAGATGAGTGAGTGAGTGAGTGATGTAACAGAACCATTTTAACCAGATCACTTCAGAAATTTCTGAAAAAAGACCTCAAAACTAGGTTTTCGTGGGTTTCGCAAAGTTTACATTACATTGTGATTTCCAAAATCATGAGTACCAGCATGATGAGGACTGAGTGATCAAACCTGGTAAACACGATAAACACGAAACTAATCTGTAATCTCCATACATCTCTGTCTGTAGGTTTAATATTTAGATTTTCCCTGCACTGATATCTGATATCTGACTATTTCTCTCAGCAGACAAGGTACTAAAGTTTTATTTGTAGCTTTGGAGAGAGTAAAGGAGAGAGAGAGAGAGAGAGAGAGAGAGAGAGAGAGAGAGAGAGAGAGAGAAGGGTCACATGAGAGCAGATGGAGCTTTAGGGGGTCAGACTGCCTGCAGGGGCAGGTGTTTAACTTGGAGTTGAACCACAGTGATGTGGTTTTCCAGAGTGTTTGCTCAGAAACCCTTCACGAAGCTTTATTCACTAGTCACAAGAGAAACACTTCTCATTTCTCTCTCTCTCTCTCTCTCTTTCTCTCTCTCTCTTTCTCTCTCTCTCTCCTTTACTCTTTCAGAGTCAAGAATCAAATTCGCATTTCTTCTCTTCTCTTCCTCACAGCTGTGTGATGATGCGACGAAACAGTCCACATTAACCCCAAATCTATCCTTAATATCCTGAATATTCAGACAGTAATGATTTCATCCTGCTCTCTAACAGTTCTCCCACCGTTCCTCCAGAGCCTTTAGTGTTTTTACGACTCGTTTCATCACCTAATCATCAGGGTTCATTGACTCAGGTGTGCTTTATAGGGGGCCATTCAGCACTTATAAAGCTTTAACACTGTCAGTGTTTGTTTTGAGGAATTTCCATTCAGAGCTTCTTTACATACAGTATTTAGTGCGAATGGGCGAGTGGACTGTATTTCTCTGCTCCTTCGAGAATGCGTACTAACCCAAATTGTTAGCCTTAACAGCGAAAAATCATTTTAAACAGCCCACTTAGGTCTATAAATAATAGCTCGGATTAAATTGGAAGGAAACCGTGTCGTTTATCCACCGAATACGAGCCGAGAAAGATCCCAGACAGAACAGCACGTAGCATGAATCAACACAGCCGTATTTTAGACTTAACGTCATCGTTGGAACGGATTTGTTTTAGTACATTTTACCCTGAAAACAGGTGAGAGCTGATCATCCTGCTGGAGATAACATCTGTAAGCCTGAATATTCCTTCTTAAGCTACAAAATAAATCTCTTAAAATCCTTATTTATAAGGTTTATTTTTAAAAATCCATTTCTTTTCCTTTTGTAGTAAAATGTTATAGTCTGTGTTTAGATCAGAATATTTTATGACAAATAATTTAACTAAATAAATTGATGAATCCTACATTACACTGTGATGGCATTTCAGACAGAGATTAAGTTATCAACATTATATTAATAACATTACAGGGACACTGAAACTAGCGCAGGTTTACATTTACAGCATTTAGCAGACACACTTATCTAGAGTGACTTACAACTGAGCGTTAAGGACCTTGCACAGGGGCCCAGCAGTGGTGGACCTGGGGTTTGAACCAAAGACCTTCCGATCAGTAGCCCAACACCTTAACCACTGAGCTACCACATACCCTGGTTAATATTCATGCTAATAATTTCACATTTCTGTAGTAAACATGTATCATGTGTGTAAGGAGTCTCCAGTGTCAGCACTTTGTAACAGTCAGAAGTAGAGCTACTTTTTTTTTTTCAGAACAGAGATATTTACATTTTTTTCCTCCCAAGAGAGCGAATAAAGAGTTGTTGGAGAGGTAATAACTCTTTATAGCTGCTATACATAAGTGACAGTTGTTTTGTTGACTTCCTCCAAGTATAAATGATAAAGATCTGTTGTTCTTCCATCAGAAAAACGCAGAGATTTGACAGATCGCTCCAGTACAAGAGGAATAAAACACTTAAGCTTATATACTCTATTAATACACAAACACACGTCTTATTGTACTTGTGAACATATTGCATGCCATTTCCTGTAATGTCACATCTGTTTATCTCTCAACCGGTAAAACACCATTAATCTCCATGCCAAAAGGTCAGAATGTGTTTAAACGTCACTTCCATACAGCTGTAACTAGTCGATATACAACTAGTAGAACTGTTATGTCACTAAACGCTATTTTGATGCATTTTATTGCAGTCGCGTGCAGTTTTTGGATCACAGCCACGGCAGCAGGTTTGTGGTGTCGTGATTTGACATTGTGCTAGTGGGGGAGTTGTGCGGTCTGGGGATGCAGCCAGTGTGTGTGTGTGTGTGTGTGTGTGTGTGTGTGTGTGTGTGTGTGTGTGTGTGTGTGTGTGTGTGTGTGTGTGTGTGAGAGAGAGAGAGAGAGAGGGACGGGGTTGGCTGAAGAATCACACACACACACACACACACACACACACACACACACACACACACACACACTTGTTTTACTATACTTATGAGGACCTACCACTAATGTAACTATTGTAGAAGCTAATAAATTCTATTTAACCCTAACCTTAACTCTGATAACCAAATAAGGAAATATTTAAATATTTAAATATTTATTTATTTATTTTAATTTTTTAATGTTATTTTAGAAACATGTATCAGCAATATTTCAGTCACAGCGTAACATTTGGTCCCCACCAAGATATAAACACACACACACACACACACTCACACACACACACACACACACACACACCACACACACACACACACACACACACACACACACACACACACACACACACACACACACACACCGAGAGGACGCTATAAAGCTGCTCTTGACAAAAGTGCTGAAGATGTGAGGAGGACCGGAGGAACCGGAGGAACTTTCTCACGTTTAACGCTTCTGTTCCACTGGATTTCGGGACAAATTCGCTGATACATTTTTCATTTCTCTCTTTATTGCACAGTTTAGTTCAGTTTTTTTTATTTTTTTCGCGCAACTCTTAATAAATACATTTCTTTTAAAGAAGAAACGTCTTTCCTCCTGACCAGCCTGCACTCAACATTATCGCGATTTTAGTTTAGTTTCGGTTGTGTGTGTGTGTGTGTGTGTGTGTGTGTGTGTGTGTGTGTGTGTGTGTGTGTGTGTGTGTGTGTGTGTGTGTGTGTGTGTGTGTTTGACGTCGCCGTGATGAGCGCGTGTCCCTCACGCTCGGTGTCCGCGCTTCACCGGTGTGGTTCCCGTAACACACTCCTGCTGCTGGTGTGTTTGGTGTGCGGGATAACGGGGACCTGGGGACCGGGACTGTACAGCTACCAAACCGGGACCTCACTCAACAGAGACCCGAGCAAAAGGTACGCGAATTTACGTATTTAACTCAAACTCAAATGTGTGTTGCAAAAGTTTTCGCACCCTCACCGTCACCGCCAGCACGCTGTCACTGATGTGTCTCTGTAATCGTCCTCACACCTGACATGGTGTTAAAGTTACGGGAAAGACTCATTATTTCAGTTAATAATCAATTAATTATAAGCTAAAAGTGACAGTAAGAACTGGTTAAAAACGTTTAAATAATTATAAATCAATTAGCAGGATAGCAAGGTGAAGGATCTTCAGTTCTATCATCATCATCATCATCATCATCATGATATTAAACCCTTTCATATCGCACAGTGGTATCATTAAATATCGTATCGTTACATTAACAACCAAGAACGAATCAGATCATGTTGAAGGCCTGATGTCAGAAAAGCTGATTTTTATTCAGATGTGTACATGATTTTTTGATATAAGTGACTCTAGTAACTGTTAAACTTGTTATTAAAAAATATATTTTTTTTACATCATCATCATCATAATTATCATTCACTTTTTAACAGCAGGTTTAAAACACGCTCAGGGCAAATAAATCACATTGTCTCAGGTGTCTTAAAGTTTAAAGCACTTCTAAATGTTGTGTGTTCATAGATGTGAAAATATTCAGAGGTGCAGAGAAATGATGCTCACAGGAAAAGTATTAACCAAGAAGTTTGACATAAAATAAAATTTCTGTCATTAAACCTGATCATTAAGTAAGAGTAGAAATATTGTCAATAGCACAATAGCACAAGTTTAAACCTTACTGAAATACAGTAATAAAGTACAATCATTAAAATATTTCTGACTCCGAAAATAAGATATCGGCGATATTGTGTTCTCTAAATCTAAGAACATGTATCTTGTAAAACCGACACATTTTATTTTTTATTTATTTTTCAAAAAATAAAACGCCTGTTTATGCGCATTAAAGACGGTTGACGTCTTTTCATAACTAATAACTGGTTTAAGATTAAAGTTTCGGATTCCTGTGTGGGGAGAAGTGAAAAAAACAGATTTGATGACAGCTGAACACATTTAAAACACATTTAAATTCATTTCAATTCAAGCAACACAATTGTGTTGCTTGAATTTAAACTTTAACAAAATTAAAAACATTGTCTTGCTGAAACGGAGACGATCTTAAAGGTTTATTTTAATTTGAATTTACTCCGTTTTAATTTTGATTCACATTCGGCATGGGGGAGGGGTGTGTGGTAGCCTAGTGGTTAAGGTGTTGGGCTACCAATTGGAAGGTTGTGAGTTCAATTCCCACATCCACCACATCTACCTCTGCTGGGCCCCTGAGCAAGGCCCTTAACCCTCAATTTCTCAGTTGTATAAAAATGGAAGTCGCTCTGGATATAAAGGTGTCTGCTAAATGCTGTAAATGTACATTCACACACAGCTCATTAGTTATGACCTTCTCTATCTCCAAATAATGTTTTATGACATAATTAATAACA
Organism: Tachysurus fulvidraco; assembly: GCF_022655615.1. NCBI lineage: Eukaryota > Metazoa > Chordata > Actinopteri > Siluriformes > Bagridae > Tachysurus > Tachysurus fulvidraco. The sequence goes on from NC_062526.1 coordinate 1,033,456, forward strand.
ATATTGATATTATAGAGTCGTATCGCTCAGAACTAATTCTTCTTTCTGCTTTCTTTCTTTTAACTCGTATATTTCAGGTTCTCGAATAACTCGAATCCTGTAATAAAATAATAATAAACAAAATGAAGTGATTTTCTGGTTCAGATGAGTTTAATCGTTAACATCTATCTCTTTGGTCAAGTGTATTTGAGTGTCGTGCGTAGGTAAGCGAAACGATCAGAGACGTGTGTGTGTGTGTGTGTGTGTGTGTGTGTGTGTGTGTGTGTGTGTGTGTGTGTGTGTGTGTGTGGTTGTAATTAGTCTCAGCTACAATAATTTATAATTATCTATTCAACAGAGCGTTGAGATCCGATTCCTGCTAACAGATGTGTGTTCGCTCACTCCAGGGCATTTCTCATCATTTCCTTTGTTCCTCCGTTCTCTTCATCCTCGGATGATGTTTTGCAGTAAACACAGAAACTCTCACAGCTTTGTCAGCACTGACTCAGAATCCTTTCCCAGTTTCGCCGACTCCATTCGCATCCACAGAAAAAGACTTTAGCAAACAAAACAAATCTCACATCCATCTTACTGTCACACATTGTGTGTCTGACACTCGACTTCCTCTTACTTGAGGAAACACCCACCTCTCGCTCTCATCCTCACTCTGCTTATTGTCTGTCTTAAGCACTGACCGAGGACCTGCTTTCACTCGAACTCTTACACACTAGCATTCTCTGGTTCAACTCTTTTAAAGGAAACCTCAAAGGTTTAAGAAATGGACAACAGCCTCATTAACCCTCCACAGAACCTTTTGGCTTTCACGCGCACGGAACCCTGCTGTCCTTCCACTCGGTGTGTTGTCTAACGCTCGGGGACTCTATAAGTGAGACAGCGAGTCGACTTTGAATCGACTCACCTGCAGGAAGTGAATCGACCGTGCGGCTTGTTTTTCGGGTTGCGGCGTTTGAGGCGAAACACAGAGGTGTAGAGCTGCAGACGTGAACGAGAAGAGAAAATAAATCCCAGATGTGACACGGAAAACGTTTTAAACTAGTTATTTATACAGTTCTCTAATTGTTCTTTGAGCTCTGTTTGTTACTTTGTTGGTTTTGAGAGGAAGTTTCCAGAAGGAGAACGCTAAACGCCTCGTTTCCATCCTGTGATCTCGGTGAAAAATGAGAACACGAGTGTGTGGCCGAAATCCCGTCTCCGTCCAGCATACAAATATTTACCCTGTCCTGTGTGTGTGTGTGTGTGTTTGTGTGTGTGTGTGTGTGTGTGTGTGTGTGTGTGTGTGTGTGTGTGTGTGTGTGTATACTGTATGTGTGTGTCTGTGTGTGTGAAGTATGCAGGTGTGGATGAGCGCCTGTGGTCTCCTCACTGTGAGTTTATCTCCTCCTGTCAGTCAGACTCACAAGGATAGACAGTGTTTAGCAAACACACACAGCTGGAGAACCTCTGGAATTTTCCTCTTCCCTAATGAGAGCAGTGCATTCTGGGAGCACTTCCTTCACTGTCGGGAGCCGAGGTCAAGTCGAGTATCTGACAGCTGGTTCCTTTTGAACCGGGGTTCGAGCTCCTGTAGCGTAGACGATGTTAGCGATCTCCAGTTACGTCTCGAGACGACCCGAGTTCACGTCGGCTTTATTCTCAGGGTCGGAGAAAGCGGAGCTCCGTGTTTCTCACCTGAAGATCCACCGACGACTGACTGACTGATTCCTAAGTTCTTTTTTTTTTTTATTTAAATTCATAAATGTCTTGCTACATGAACATTAAATACATCGGTCAGTAGTGATTACGTGTCGTCTTAAGAATCGAACCGATGAAAATGTCTTATTCGTGTGAATCGTTCGATTTTCTTTGTAAAGAAGTTGACCGTTTTTTAAAACTTAATAATCTAAAACTCGCTAAAATTTTGTTTCTTAAAGAAATGTCTGTTGATTTTGTTTAGAAATCAAACCCAAAGTGTTTATTATTTAGTTTGTTTGTCATGACACCAACACTGACAGAACAGAATTATTCTCATACTTAAATATTAAAATGCTTATGAATAAATTTGTCCTGAGGGAATTAAAGTGTTTTAAAGAATCAGGATCCAGAATCGAGGGGGGGGGGCACGGTGGCTTAGTGGTTAGCACGTTCGCCTCACACCTCCAGGGTCGGGGTTCGATTCCCACCTCCGCCTTGTGTGTGTGGAGTTTGCATGTTCTCCCCGTGCCTCGGGGGTTTCCTCCGGGTACTCCGGTTTCCTCCCCCGGTCCAAAGACATACATGGTAGGTTGATTGGCATCTCTGGGAAATTGTCCGTAGTGTGTGAGTGTGAGTGAATGAGAGTGTGTGTGTGTGCCCTGTGATGGGTTGGCACTCCGTCCAGGGTGTATCCTGCCTCGATGCCCCATGACGCCTGAGATAGGCACAGGCTCCCCGCGACCCGAGAAGTTCGAAGATGAAATGCATGAACGAAGGATCCAGAATCGAGAACTTAAGCAAGAGTTCATTCAAGACGCTTCTGGCTTTCGGGGGTTTCGACGAGAACAGATGTGATACAAAGCAATTTTATACCTTCAATATTTTCCTTCGATCGCAGACGACCGTTAGATCTGACAGACGTCTCAGAATAAATCGGATGAGGGTTGTTTGAGATTGGATTTGCTGAGCAGTGCTGGAGCGACAGCCTCACGCCTGGCAGCATGGACAAGGTGTGGAATTTCACACGTGTGAAGTGTGAAGTGTGAAGTGCAGCACTTACTCAGTGGAGCTCCACACGTTGTCCTGACGGATAAACTAATAACGTGTAACTAATAAACCTTCTGTACAGTCACACGTTTTCATCCGCTTCGTCTTCTTCTTATCAGTTTTCTATTTATTCATATTTTTGTCCGAGAAGACTGGTTGAGACGCGTCGTCTCTTCCCCCCCTCCCCCAGCATGTACACTCCATTAGCGCTGTGACCTTGTGGACACGTCCAGGATCCCCCTTTCCTCTCCTCCGCCTCCTAATTCTCTAACTCTTTTGTTTTTTGGCCTTTTGTGACACTTTCTTTCACCACTTCATTAATCTTTGTTGTCCCTCAGAGCAGTGCTGCGCTTTGGGACCCTGAGCTCAGACCTAATTGGGTTATATTCCCTCTTCATTGGGCCTGCGGGACGGCGGCTAATGTAACAGGATGATTGAATGACTTCCTTTCTTTCATTCTTTCTTTCTTTCTTTCTTTCTTTCTTTCTTCCTTTCTTTCTTCTTTTCTTTCTTATTGCTGCCTTGACTGTTGTTTTTCTTCTTATATTCTTTAATCTGTGCTTTCTTTCTCTCCTCCTCCTCCTTGGTTCTTGGCCATATCTGTCAATCGCTGTTCGCTCCCAGCAAAAAATAAAAAGAGTCTCTTTTGTTTTTCTTCACCGCCAAAAATATTGAGAAATCTGCTTTGTGATTTTTATCTCACAGAATTCATTTTGGGAATATTCTGTGTTCTCAGGGTCACTGTGTGTGTTAAGGGCAGAGAGTTTACTGAGACAGGAACACCTGAATATTATCCTCTCTCTCTCTCTCTCTCTCTCTCTCTCTCTCTCTCTGTCTCTCTCTCTCTCTCTCTCTCTCTCTCTCTCTCTCTCTCTCTCTCTCTCTCTCTCTCTCTCTCTCTCTCTCTGTCTGTCTATGTGTGTGAGTGTGTGTGTGTGTGTGTGTGTGTGTGTGTGTGTGTGTGTGTGTGTGTGTGTCTGTGTGTGTGTGTGTGTGTGTGTGTCTGTGTGTGTGTGTGTGTGTGTGTGTGTGTGTCTCTGTGTGTGTGTGTGTGTGTGTGTGAGTGTGTGTGTGTGTGTGTCTGTGTGAGTGTGTGTGTGTGTGTCTGTGTGAGTGTGTGTGTGTGTGTGTGTCTGTGTGTGTGTGTGTCTGTGTGAGTGTGTGTGTGTGTGTGTGTGTGTGTGTGTGTGTGTGTGTGTGTGTGAGTGTGTGTGTGTCTGTGTGTGTGTGTGTGTGTGTGTGTGTGTGTGTGTGTGTGTGTCTGTGTGTGTGTGTCTGTGTGTGTGTGTCTGTGTGAGTGTGTCTGTGTGAGTGTGTGTGTGTGTGTGTGTCTGTGTGTGTGTGTCTGTGTGTGTGTCTGTGTGAGTGTGTGTGTGTGTGTGTGTGTGTGTGAGTGTGTGTGTGTGTTTTAATATCTACAGAAACACTGCATTGATCTGTTTAAAGGATAAAAACCTCAGTATTGATGAACAAAGTGGTTTATTAAATCGAACTCCTGATTAATGACGACATGCTTCATGTTCCTGAGACTTTACACGTGTGATAACACTAAATGACTTTGAATCGTTTTTGTTTATTTGTTTGTTTGTTTGTTTGTTTATATTCGTTTCCTGTTTTCAGTAAATCTGTAGAAATCTGTGAGAATGTAACACGTCTGCTGTTCGGGTCCTAATTATCACTCTGACGAGGTTGCAGAATTTCAGCTGAAGTTAACAATAAAATATATTCACAGATTTTAGTATTTTGAATCTCCTGCAGCGACGATTTTAACAGGAAATTTCATGTATTGTTAAAATGTGGTGATATTTGCGTATCCGCGTCATGCTGGATAGAAACTCGCGTCATGCTGAACTTCTGAATGACGGATCTACACGTCACACCAAACTGTGTATGATAAACATGGAGCTAAAGGTTACGGCTCAGATGTCGTCTCACTCTCCTGGTTTTAGTTTTCATTTATTCTGTGATTAAAGTGTTTATTCTCCACACGCTGAATCTCCCAGAGACTCTGTAGTGTGTCTGAATAACGACGACACAGTAAAACTGTTCAGAAAAGAGAGAGAGAGAGAGAGAGAGAGAGAGACAGATTAGAGAGATAATAGGCATTAAAGTGCTATTTCTCTCTCTTTCTCTCTCTCTCTCTCTCTCTTTCTCTCTCTCTCTCTCTCTCTCTCTCTCTCTCTCTCTCTCTCTCTCTCTCTCTCTCTCTCTCTCTCTCTCTCTCTCTCCTGGGGGTTCAGACAGGATCTAAGCCCAGCTAAGTTTTTTGACTCATTTGGCATCTCTAAAAGCAGCCTAAGGGTCCTTTATACACGTGCTCGCGCGCATGTGTGTGTGTGTGTGTGTGTGTGTGTGTGTGTGTGTGTGTGTGTGTGTGTGTTACAAGCCCAGCTGCATGGGTCCGGTATTTGTTTAAACCCATCAGATTCCTGCGATGTCTGGAAACGGTTGATGCTAAGTGCTAAGTTGTGTTTCCAGGTGACCGCGGCTGCTCCTTCGTCTGATGTTCAGCAGTTAAAACAGCATCATGTTATTTTAGATGAGGAACGTCTGGCTCCGCCCACAACAGGCACACTGAACATTCAGTATGAGAGACTTCTGCTCTGATCGCTGTGAATTTGGGTAGCAACCGGATATGACATCACACACTATGTTGTCCATAAATAGGGGGAGAGTTTGACTCCTAACTCTAAGGTTGTGGGTTCGAGTCTCGGGCCTCGGCACCAAAACTCCCCCCCCAAACTGCTCCATGGGCGCCGCAGCATAAATGGCTGCCCACTGCTCCTGGCCACTGCTGGGCCCTTGAGCAAGGCCCTCAACCCTCCCTGCTCCAGGGGCGCTGTATCATAACTGCCCCTGCACTCTGACCCCAACCTCCTCAGTTGGGGTATGTGAAGAAAAGAATTCCACTGTGCTGTAATGCGTATGTGGTGATAATACAGTTTTTTTGGATTGCTTACACACTAAAATTAACAGTAGTACACTATTAGCAAAACCTTACACGCAAGAGGCAAAACATCAGCCCATATTTGCACAACTATAAGCACATTGTCAACCTCACACTTGTCGCAAAACTCTACACACAGTGATTTGCAAAACACTAAACACACTTAACACACATTACACACAAAAATCTATCATGAAGTCACTTCCATGCAATACCAAAGCGCTGACTGTCAAATTACTGCAGCGTCCAACCAGTCGGTTCAACACAGTCATCAGGTGTGTAAACACTTGTGTGCTTAATTGTAGACACACCAATCAGGTGTATAATCACTATAATATATGTTTACCTTCTGCTCTATGTTTATGTTCTGTAAAGCTGCTTTGAGACAATTTCTATTGTAAAAGCGCTATACAAATAAATGAATTGAATTGAACTTGAATTGAATATAAAAAGCAGCAGGTGAGTTCATCGGTCTTCAAGCACAATGTAAAGAGTCAGAGAAAGAGTAAGACGAGGAGGAGAACGAGGAGAACGAGAAGGAGGAGGAGGAAGGGGAGGAAGAGGAATCAACAGAGGAGGAATCAACAGAGGAAGAGGAAGAGATGGAGGCCATGCTGGAGGTAGAGGTAGAGGAAGAGGAAGAGGAAGACAAGAAGGTGCTCAAAGAGGACCGAATCTGACAAATGAGATCCACACAACACTTGTTGACCACGTTGTCACCCGCGGCCTGACGCTGAGGGACGCTGGACTGCGAGTACAGACAAATCTAAGCCGATACACGGTGGCAAGTGTGATAGCATGTCGACTGGAAAATAGGTACAGTGTGTTGTAAAAATATCATCATATCGACATCATATCTACACTGAACTACACAATTTTGCATGACATTGTTCTTCAGAGAGTTTTACAAATGGATGGAGAGGAGATCCAGCATGAGTTCATATATGTAGATGAGGCTGGGTTCAACATGACGAGAACACGAAGGAGGGGAAGAAACATCATTGGCTTCAGGGCTATAGTCAATGTCCCAGGGCAACGTGGGGGTATTATAACACTGTGTGCAGCCATTACACAGAAGGGAGTCGTCGGAAGGTATATGATCTCCGTCTCCAGGCTGAGGTACCCCTCATCCAAGCCATGGAGGAGGCCTGTGACCAGATGGAGGTAGCAGCAATGCAAGGATGGATTCGTCATTCACGACGTTTCTTTCCAAGGTGTCTTGCTAATGACAACTTTGCCTGCGAAGTTGATGAAATTCTCTGGCCAGATCCAGCTAGGCGAAGAGACAATGTCTAGTTTTTTTTTGTATTTTTTACAGTAAACTTACAGTACATGGGAACATTTTGGGCGTGTTGATAAAAATGAGTTTCTTCAGTCTGCAACATTGGTCTTGTGTAGTGTTTGGTGAATTTACATTATATTTGTACTTTATTGATGGTAGCCTACTCTAATCATAGGGAAGTAGAAGTGCTAAAAGTGTTGTAGGTTTATCACAGCGGAGTGTAACTCGTGCAAACAGAGTATAGTAATGTGACACGTGTGTGTTTCATATGGTAACAAAGGGTGGTTTTTAAACAGAAGTGTATAGTTTTTACAAGAGTGTTTAATTATGCAAGGGATCTGTAGTGTTTTACTAATTGTGTGTGTGGTTGTGCTAATTGTGTGTGTGGTTGTGTTAATTGTGTGTGTGGTTGTGCTAATTGTGTGTGTGGTTGTGCTAATTGTGTGTGTGGTTGTGCTAATTGTGTGTGTGGTTGTGCTAATTGTGTGTGTGGTTGTGCTAATTGTGTGTGTGGTTGTGCTAATTGTGTGTGTGGTTGTGCTAATTGTGTGTGTGGTTGTGTTAATTGTGTGTGTGGTTGTGCTAATTGTGTGTGTGGTTGTGCTAATTGTGTGTGTGGTTGTGCTAATTGTGTGTGTGGTTGTGCTAATTGTGTGTGTGGTTGTGCTAATTGTGTGTGTGGTTGTGCTAATTGTGTGTGTGGTTGTGCTAATTGTGTGTGTGGTTGTGCTAATTGTGTGTGTGGTTGTGCTAATTGTGTGTGTGTGGTTGTGCTAATTGTGTGTGTGTGGTTGTGCTAATTGTGTGTAGTGTTTTGAAAACACGGGCCCTGTTTTGAAAATCGTGCTTAAGCAATCCAAAAAAACTGTAAAGACTTCTATGCCCCATTCTATCTATCTATCTATCTATCTATCTATCTATCTATCTATCTATCTATCTATCTATCTATCTATCTATCTATCTATCTATCTATCTATCTATCTGTGCTGTATTTTGTTTATACCTTTATAATTTTAGCTTCTTGCTTCTGGCACTGATTGTATTCAGGCTTCAAAATCCGTGTTTATTTTCTCATGTCGATCTGATGGTCACCTTCCTGGTGGGTCACTGCAGCGCTGGATGTCAAACGTCATCGAGTCATTGAGTTTTTTTACTTTTCCGATCTGCAGCTTTAATAATCCGAAATAAAATAAACTGGAATTCAGATTAACATAACCTCTATACTACAATAGGGTGTATAAATATCTGTGTGTGTGTGTGTGTGTGTGTGTGTGTGTGTGTGTGTGTGTGTGTGTGTGTGTGTGTGTGTGTGTGTGTGTGTGTTGAACTCCCTGCTATTCGAGGTGTTGGGACGCGTTTCACGCTGTTCTATCACAGTAATTCTCTCTAAGTCGAGCCGACATCCTGCTCCGAAATTAGGAGTGAAAGTGAAAACGTGCGTCAGAACCGTTCAGTGGTTCAGAAACTGAAGGCTTGCATTCGGCTAATTACAGCATTGTACGCATTTTTGTGGGCGGAAAAAAAAGGGCAAACAATGAAAAACGAGTGAAGGAAAGAAAAGAAAGAGGAGAAAAAAACCCAGAGCGAGATCCTGAGCCCACGCTGGGGTCGTGTTCAGAGGCGAGGCCGTGAGCGTGGGAACTCGGTCATTTACTCAACACGCTCGTAACACAGCTCACTGTCACTACACTTCACTCCAAACTACACAAAAAAATCCCACAACGTTCACAGAGAGCTGCGATCGTTCCGGATTAAACCAAAGTCCGGCTGTTTAAAAAAATATACGTTTAAGCAGGTATTGTCTGTCGACTGGTTTTAATGTTTGTGTGTTAATGAAAGCAAAATATTCTCTAATCGTATAAAATATAATTCACAAAAATCTGTTGGTTAAAAGTTATTTCATCTTCTTCATTTTTATTTTCTCAACCTTAAAGGTGCGGTCTCCGATTTTTGAGAAATGCTTCAGAAAACTGAGTCGGGCCGAATAATAAAAAAATCAAAACAAACGTGTAGCCAATGAGCAGAAAGGGGCGGGTCTTGTCGATACGGGCGGAGAGAGTGTCCGGTGCGCATGTGTGACGTTAGCAGAAAGCGGTTTTAACATCGACATGGAGGATAAAAACAAAGAAAGAAAGAGAAGAAAGACTTACGATAAGGACAAGAAGTAGGACGTGTTAATATAGGATCAGCTTTCCAGCGCTGGAGAGAACTGAAGGAGCAGGAAGTTGGCCACATATTCACAGGTTGGAGTTTCCCGAGTCAATAACTCCTGAGCTAAACGCTGTTACTACACAAATAACACCTCTTTTCTATCGTAGTAATGTAGAGAGGCAGCTACAACCGCGTTTTGTGTAGTAACAGCGTTTAGCTCAGGAGTTATTGACTCGGGAAACTCCGACCTGTGAATATGTGGCCGACTTTACTTAAGACGCCGAGGCGCTTTTTTCCTTCTCGATAGGTGAGTAACGTTGGTTTTGCTTTGTTACACAGAACTAATATATGCCTTTGTCCTTTACATCATTATGCTTGTGTGGCATTTTTGCTTGTTTGTTTATCTACAATCGTATTGTTCTTCCCTTCAGCTATGATAAAGACACGTTTCTTTCTGTTAGTCGCCTGGGTTACGTATGTACGTGTGGGCGGAGCTATCGATACAGGGGTGGTGCCCGTTTGGGTTAGGGGTGTGTTTGTTTTGGTGATTTTATATGTCAAAATTGGCTTTCAAACAACGGAGACCGCACCTTTAAAATGAGTAAATGTTGAGATATGAGCAGGTTCTATATCATCTGAGTGTTCAGTTCTTTACATCAAAAAAGATGATGAAATTATGAATTATGACTTTTACTTTGTTGTGTGTGTTTAAACGCTCAGATGATCATGAACACGCAGGTTCAATAAAGGTTTGCAAATTTTACTGGGTTTCTTTGGTGATTGCGCTTCAGCATTAGAGTCTGATATTATTCTCAGACCTTAGCGG
>NC_062526.1:1053379-1056413 GCF_022655615.1 Tachysurus fulvidraco
TCCTCCACCTGTTCGACCCTAAACAGCTCTAAAGTATTTCATCATCACTCCTCTGCACAATATCAGTGGTTACTCCGAACCCAGAGGAGCGATTCTTCCGTAAACGAGTCGATGGTGTTGAAAAGCAGATTCATTACCACATTGCTCAGGGTCGAGTCTCGCTGCTGCAGGGCTGTGAAATCTGCTCCACACCTCATAATCCACTCACAGCAAATCCCACAGCTTTATCGCTTCAGGACACAAACTTCCTCCTGTCTCATGTTTAATCTGAGCGATGTGTCTGAGTTCCGTTTAAACTCGTTGTCTCTGTGACTGCGTTCAGTCTGGTTTTAATCTGGACTTTAATACACTATAAAACAATGAGAACATAATCACTGCTTTCTGTTCCTGTGCACGACAGAAACTAACACAAACAACCCAAAAAAAAGTAACTTTAAATAAATAAGAGATTGTAACAGGAGTAACACACTGGAGGTTGTCTTGTTTTAGGAGTGAGGTTGTGGTGGTGTAGGTGTGAGGTTGTGTTGAAGCTGTGAGGTTGTCTTGTTTTAGGAGTGAGGTTGTGGTGGTGTAGGTGTGAGGTTGTGTTGAAGCTGTGAGGTTGTTGTGTCGTAAGAGTATAAGGTTGTGGTGTTGTTAAAGCTGTGAGGTTGTGGTGTTGTAGGTGTGAGGTTGTGTTTGAGCTGTGAGGTTGTGGTGTTGTAGGTGTGAGGTTGTGTTTGAGCTGTGAGGTTGTGGTGTTGTAGGTGTGAGGTTGTGTTTGAGCTGTGAGGTTGTGGTGTTGTAGGAGTGAGGTTGTGTTTGAGCTGTGAGGTTGTGGTGTTGTAGGTGTGAGGTTGTGTTTGAGCTGTGAGGTTGTGGTGTTGTAGGTGTGAGGTTGTGTTTGAGCTGTGAGGTTGTGGAGTTGTAGGTGTGAGGTTGTGTTTGAGCTGTGAGGTTGTGGTGTTGTAGGTGTGAGGTTGTGTTTGAGCTGTGAGGTTGTGGTGTTGTAGGTGTGAGGTTGTGTTTGAGCTGTGAGGTTGTGGTGTTGTAGGTGTGAGGTTGTGTTTGAGCTGTGAGGTTGTGGTGTTGTAGGTGTGAGGTTGTGTTTGAGCTGTGAGGTTGTGGTGTTGTAGGTGTGAGGTTGTGTTTGAGCTGTGAGGTTGTGGAGTTGTAGGTGTGAGGTTGTGTTTGAGCTGTGAGGTTGTGGTGTTGTAGGAGTGAGGTTGTGTTTGAGCTGTGAGGTTGTGGAGTTGTAGGTGTGAGGTTGTGTTTGAGCTGTGAGGTTGTGGAGTTGTAGGTGTGAGGTTGTGTTTGAGCTGTGAGGTTGTGGTGTTGTAGGTGTGAGGTTGTGTTTGAGCTGTGAGGTTGTGGTGTTGTAGGTGTGAGGTTGTGTTTGAGCTGTGAGGTTGTGGTGTTGTAGGTGTGAGGTTGTGTTTGAGCTGTGAGGTTGTGGTGTTGTAGGAGTGCGAGGATATGTTAAAGATGTAGATTGTGAGGTTGTGCGCTGGTGAGACAGGAAACTCAGAGAAGTGATAAACCCCATGTGGAGGAAGGAACAATGCGCTCGCAGCTTAAAATATACTTTCTATTTTTATTTTAGCCTCAACAGCAGGTTCAGTTTCCCTTCAACTATCAGTGTAAAGCTCCGTGATCTGTGTGTCACACACACACACACACACACACACACACACACACACACACACACACACACACACACACACACACACACACACAGAGTAACACACACGTACACACACATACACACACAGTAACACACACACACAGTAACACACACGTACACACACATACAGTAACACACAATAACACACACACACACACACACACACAGAGTAACACACACGTACACACACATACACACACAGTAACACACACACACAGTAACACACACGTAGACACACATACACACACAGTAACACACACACACACAGTAACACACACTTACACACATACACACAGTAACACACTCATACACACACACACACAGTAACACACACTTACACACATACACACACACACACACACACACACACACACACACGCACACACAGTAACACACACTTACACACATACACACACAGTAACACACTCATACACACACACACACAGTAACACACACTTACACACATACACACACAGTAACACACTCATACACACACACACACACAGTAACACACACTTACACACATACACACACACACACACACATACACACACACACACACAGTAACACACAGTAACACACACTTACACACACACACACGCACACACGCACACACACACATACACACACACATTTACACAGTGTCAGTGATGAGTGTGATGCGGTTTATGATTAGCAGGATGATGTTTCAGTCAGGATTGTTTGGATTATCGTCGCATCAAATCTGATCCATCTGTAGGACTCGAGAGACTCTTACTTTAAAAAAAACTTTACATTTCTTTTACTCCTTTCTCTTCTTTATTGTTCTTCCTTTTTCTTTCCTTTTCTTAGATTTATTTTGATTTTAATATTTTTTCTTTAATTTATTTCTTATTATTTAATTCTTTCCTTTCTTTTCTTTTTTTCTCTTTTCTAATAGATTTCTTCCTTCCCCTCCTCTCTAAATTAAATAGTGTTAGAGTGGTGTGTTGGTGTTGTGTTGGTGTGTGTTGGTGTGTGTTGGTGTGTTGGTGTGTTTATGTGTTGGTGTGTTGGTGTGTTGATGTGTGTTGGGGTGTGTTGGTGTGTGTTGGTGTTGTGTTGGTGTGTGTTGGTGTTGTGTTGGTGTGTGTTGGTGTGTGTTGGTGTTGTGTTGGTGTGTGTTGGTGTGTGTTGGTGTTGTGTTGGTGTGTGTTGGTGTGTTGGTGTGTTGGTGTTGTGTTGGTGTGTGTTGGTGTTGTGTTGGTGTGTGTTGGTGTGTGTTGGTGTGTGTTGGTGTGTGTTGGTGTTGTGTTGGTGTTGTGTTGGTGTGTGTTGGTGTGTTGGTGTGTTGGTGTTGTGTTGGTGTGTGTTGGTGTTGTGTTGGTGTGTGTTGGTGTGTTGGTGTGTTTT
>NC_062526.1:1056913-1059413 GCF_022655615.1 Tachysurus fulvidraco
CGTGGTGAGTGCCAAAACAGTGAGTCTCCTGAAGGAACTATTTCCCTATTAACCAGAAATAGCCATAAATCGAAGTAAAAAACAACTTTGTGCTCTTGGTCTACAGAGCACCTACATGCTAATATCCATTTTTGTTGAAAACTTAAATGTACGACATGTACTACAGGAAACTGATGGACCAGTGGCCTCTGGTTTTTCTCCTTGACTAGGGGTGGAGTCAGAAGGTACTTGGCCTTGGCATTTTAGGCTCTGACTTTTAGGCTTAAGTTTGTTCTGTCAGGGTTGGTCAATGAACAACGAAAATATGGTACCGCTTCACGATTTTGCGTGTCATCCTTGCGCAGGGCCATGCTAATCTCATCTGTATCGTTCCAATTTTATATATGTGCTGCCGTAGCAAGCACAGACAAGCCACCGAAAGGCCCCTATAAGGCCCTGGTACCTCATACACGTTTCTTGTCCGTGGTGAGTGCCACAACACTGAGTCTCCTGGAGGAACTATTTTCCCTATTAACCAGAAATAGCCATAAATCGAAGTAAAAACAACTTTGTGCTCTTGGTCTACACGAGCACCCTACATGCTAAATATCATTTTTGTTGAAAACTTAAATTGTACGACAATGTACTACCGGAAACTGATGGACCCAGTGTGCCTCTGGTTTTTCTCCTTGACTAAGGGGTGGAGTCAGAAGGTACTGTGGCCTTGGGCATTTTAGGCTCAGACTTTTAGGCTTAAGTTTGTTCTGTCCGGTCATGGTCAATGAACACGAAAATATGGTAACGCTTCACGATTTTGCGTGTCATCCTTGCGCAGGGCCATGCTAATCTTCGTCTGTATCGGTCCAATTTTAGTATAGGTGTGCTGACCGTAGCAAGCACGGACAGGCCACCCAGAAATGGGCCGCCGTAGTGAAGCGGCCTGAAAAGTACCTCGTCCCATACGTGTTCGGTGTCCGTGGTGAGTGCCAAAACCGTAGTTCTCCTGATGGAACTATTTCTTCCCTATTAACCAGAATATCCATGCAAAAGATCAGGAAGTAAACTATCACTCTGTGATGCGCTTGTCTACAGGAGCACCCTACATGCTAAATATCCATTTTTGTGAAACTAAATTGTACGACAATGTACTACAGGAAACTGATGACCCAGTGGCCTCTGGTTTTTCTCCTTGACTAGGGGTGGAGTCGAGGTACTCTGTCCTGTGGGCATATTTAGCGTCTCTTGGGGAAACTTTTAGCGTTTAAGTGTTGTTCTGTCCGGGTCATAGGTCATGAACAACCAAATAGTCTGGTAACCCGCTGTGATCTAGGTTCATCTTGCGATGGGTTTATGCGTGTCGTCCTTGCGCAGGTGGGTCCTTGGCTACTTCTCGTCTCGTAGCGTTCCCACAATTTTCATTATATATGTGCTGAGGCGGCCGATAGCAAGCACAGACAAGCCACCCGAAAGGCCCCTATAAAGGCCCTGGTACCTCACAACGTTCTTGTCCGTGGTGAGTGCTCTCCTGAAGGAACTATTTTCCCTTATTAACCAGAAATAGCCATAAAAAATCCCGAAGTAAAAGAACAACTTGTGTTCTTGGTCTACAGAGCACCCTACATGCCGAAATATCCATTTTGTTGAAAAACTTAAATTGTACGACAATGTACTACAGGAACTGATGGACCCAGTGGCCTCTGGTTTTTCTCCTTGACTAAGGGGTGGAGTCAAAGGTACTTGGCCTTGGGCATTTTAGGCTCGGACTTTTAGGCTTAAGTTTGTTCTGTCAGGGTCCATGGTCAATGAACAACGAAAAATATGGTAACGCTTCAACGATTTTTGCGTGTCATCCTTGCGCAGGGGCCATGCTAATCTTCTCTGTATCGTTCCATTTTAGTATATGTGCTGCCGTAGCAAGCACAGACAAGCCACCCGAAAGGCCCCTATAAAGGCCCTGGTACCTCACAAACGTTTCTTGTCCCGTGGTGAGTGCCAAAACAGTGAGTCTCCTAAGGAACTATTTTCCCCTATTAACCAGAAATAGCCATAAATCGAAGTAAAAAACAACTTGTGCTCTTGGTCTACAGAGCACCCTACATGCTAAATATCCATTTTTGTTGAAAACTTAAATTGTACGACAATGTACTACAGGAAACTGATGGACCCAGTGGCCTCTGGTTTTTCTCCTTGACTAAGGGGTGGAGTCAGAAGGTACTTGGCCTTGGGCATTTTAGGCTCGGACTTTTAGGCTTAAGTTTGTTCTGTCAGGGTCATGGTCAATGAACAACGAAAAATATGGTAACGCTTCACGATTTTGCGTGTCATCCTTGCGCAGGGGCCATGCTAATCTTCTCTGTATCGTTCCAATTTTAGTATATGTGCTGCCGTAGCAAGCACAGACAAGCCACCCGAAAGGCCCCTATAAAGGCCCTGGTACCTCACAACGTTTCTTGTCGTGGTGAGTGCCAAAACACTGAGTCTCCTGAAGGAACTATTTTCCCTATTAACCAGAAATAGCCAT